>NC_087557.1:15282049-15322049 GCF_036250125.1 Pseudopipra pipra
TGGTACACCCTGGGCATGGCTCCATGGCTGTGCTGAAGGCACAGACAGTGTTCATGAATCTTACTGTATTCGATAAGAGGCCAACAAGGAATGTGGAGAAAAAGTTTGATATGAACACAAATCAAAATAAAAATGCAAGTTGGGATGCTAATTGAAAGCCCATACAGGGCCCATACACTTCACGAGTAACTTCTTTTATCCACAGCCAGTGAATATTTCTAGGGTATGTGGCCACAGCAGAGTGTAAGCACAAGGGCAGGCTTTATCCCCGTGCCTTGTCCATCTAGTTAGCATCCATGATGCTGGGTGCATGTGTAAGAGGATCTGAGATTCCCAGCATTCCTCCAGTGTTGTCTCTGATACTGTCTAATGTAAGTTACCCGGGGTCCTTAGTGATGTTTAGTCTCCTGTTCTCTCCTGCTGTGCTTTCCTACCTGCCAGCTCTTGGATAACTTGCTGCTCCACTCACAGCTTTCACCGCTCACGCTGCTGGAGGGTTAAAGAAAGGGGTCAACCCTGGACCTCCTGCTCTCCAGGTATGTGCTGATCCAGGGGATTTCACAGTGGGTGAACAAGTGGATGCAGGTATGTTTTAAGGTGCAATGCTGCTTGCTCAGAGAGTGGGAGCTGGATTGATGTCCCTGGGGATCAAGGGCGAGAGATCATTTATGTCCTGTTGGGGGCACCAGGGACGAAGAAGGGAATGGAATCCCTTCAAGACCATCAAGGGATAGGTTCTGTTGGTACATAACACTGAAGAAAAGTTTTAGGTTGATAAAGTGAACATATGTGTTGTGCTGGACAGCAGTTTTGGGAGTGTGGCTCACACTTTGCAAATGCCACACCTTTGGTGGATCGGAGGCGCTACAGCTGCTTTGCTCCTGTGGAGCATGGTGTGCCTTTATTGCAGGATAGCACCATTTGCATGTGCCACATGAACACACTGCAAAAGTGCTAAGTCTGTCTGTTAGAGCCACGGTTTCAAAATTAAAATTCAATTTTTTTGTAATGCAGACATGAGAAGTTGTGCAATCATGTTTGTAACTGGACAGTCATTACTGCTGCTCAAATAAGTTGTCATACTCTAGGCAATTATTGCTACTAATTATTTTTCCACTTTTTTTTATGCTTAGTAATAAGCGGACAGCAATGTTTTATGTAATATTCAAAGAATCTGGTGTTCTGGATAATTCTGGAAAACAATTCCTCATAATTTTGTTTACTGGCTACTTTTGTTTACTGGATTGCTGGTTGGTCACTGAAGCCTCCTCTGCTTGGGGCAGCACCAGAGCTGTTGTACCAGTGATATTTAGCAAGTCCAATGGGATGTTGTTGAGGAGGACGCAGAAAGGTGAGGTCAAGCCTTCTCAACCTTGACTGCAAGTAGCTTCTCTTTGGGGAAAGTAGTTCTTAAGGCAGAGCTTGCAGCTTTGCTTTGTTTGCCTTAATTCTGTTATTCAGACAGTTTTTCTACCTGGCAAACCCTTCCGAACCTGGAGAGGCAGCCAACAACCAAACAGTTAAAAGAATATCAAAATAAAATATTTCTGATAGATTTCATAAAGGGTGAGTTATAGCTGAAAAAAGTTATTTTGGATTAAGTATATTGTACTTCATTCTTCAACCCAGTAATGTAATTTTATTTATCTGAAAAGATTTAAGATGTCCCAAACTGCTTGGATGGCATGTAGAAAGCATTCCAGTTTGACAGAAGCTTGAATTGATTACTTTTCTGAGGGAGGAAAAAAAAACCAGTTTTATTTAAATCAACTTTAAAGCTTTATTTTAAAGGGTGGATATTGGTAGCTGGAGAATACACTCTGCCTTCCCCTCATATTGCAGCTGGACAGCAATAGCCAGCCTTCAGTTATTTATTTATTTCCTGCACAGAGGGGAGGAAAATATAGGTCCATGAATCAATCTAGATAATGGGGAAGGCTGAATGTAATAAATAATACAGTAACAACCCTAAACTAATGAGCTGTTGCTAAGGTACATTTCACAGGCTCATGCTCTATATAAAAAGTCACTAATAATCCCTTGGTGTAATCAGATGATAAAGCTTTGCCATAAGGCAACACCTGTGCAATTAAAGCTGTGGATTCTTTTGCACGTTTCATTAATTTCAGGATTTTGTAAAGGCACAATGACTACACTAATAATCTAGTCTACTTGACTCCATGTCTACTGGAAACAGGGTGTCTAATTAGGTAAAGGTAATTAATTAGAGATAAATGGAGCTAATCAGACTCGGTTAACACTAATTCTCTGAATTAAGACATTTTGGGACACCTACTATTCCATTGGCTTTGATGTTTCCCAACAAACACTGACTTGGAAAGGAGTCAGAAACCACTACGTTTATTCTGTTGGAGACTGTTGGCCCAATCCTGCAGCAGCGCTTGCCCCAATAGTTTTGTTAGGGGTTGTTGGGACCCTCAGCTGTGCTTATTCCCATGGGTTTGCTGGGAGAGGCATCCCCTCCTACTGCGTTGTGTTGGAGCCTTGGTTTGACACCCCTGGGAGTAATTTGGTGTATTTTTACAGGCTTCTGCCAGGCTTTTGCTGATTGTGATATTTTTCCCACAGCTTCTTTCCTTGATGTGGGCATATTTTTAAATCTAGGATGGGCTAGTATTTAGAGGGGCCACCATAACCTCTGCTGTGGACAGCATTCAAAAGGCAGAATACAGTGCCTTTCCTCAAGGAAGAAAGGGGGATAAAATAAAAAAATACAGTCAATTTAAAAGAAATATGTATTATTTAGTGAAGGGATCAGGATTTCACAGGTGGTCTGTGCATTTGTAACTCTTTGGAGGTCATGAGCCTATTCCGGTGTGGAATCAGATGCTGTTCATCTTGCTTAGGTAACCAACTACAATTGGATTCAGGTGCCAGCATTTTCAAAACTAACAGGGCTATAAGGCAGGGGAATATAAAAGTGAGTGGGACAAGAAGTGAGCAAGAAATCTAGTTGCTTCAATGTTGTGGAGTTCCTGTGTGCCTCTACTGCTAAGTCTGTATTGGAAGAGTCCTGGTTTGCCTTTTTTTTCCCCAGGTAATTGTTACTTCCTGACATGAAATAGTGTGTAGTGCTGGTGGCAGATGTGGTGGAAAGATGCTATGACTGGTATATGCCTATGCTGAAATGACAGTGCCACCACCTCCAGCTTTGTTAGTGTTTGGGGGTGGAACCATGCTGTGCATGTGGAGCAAGTGCGTTTTAGAAGCTATTGCCTCTTGTCTCTGCATGGTGTTAAGCTACAAAGTAAGATGATTTCCCCTCCCCTATGGATGGTCTGCTCATTTCAGCTGCAAAGCACGGCTGATGGAGAGTTCTTCATTTATTGCTTGAATGCTAGGAGGAGTGGGAAATGCTCTTCCCTCCTGCATCTAAAGAAGACCAGATACTTTTTTAAACTTGTATTTTTAAAATACCTAAGCTGATGTTGCACAGCGTGCTACATAACTAACAAGAGTGAGCAAGGAACGAGGCATTGTAGAGTGAGCTATAGCCTGAGGTTAAGTCTCCATGAGCTGAGCTACACTACCCTCAATAGAGGAGATGAAATAGAAATGTCTGAGTGCTTTTATTACCAGATACTTTTTAGATTGACCTTTCAATAACTTGTCAAATTACAGAAAATATTTCAGTTTTCTAGATGTGAAAGACCTGCTGGGTCATGTAGTCCACAAATTCACCTCTGGATATTTTTATTCGCAGCTTGGTGACTTCAGGCTTTCGGGAGTAGATGAGGCTTGGGCCCCACTGTTCAAAATAACTTGCATTTCCAAGTATGGACAAATTCTGGTTAACAGTTACATAGTGTGGATACAAGAGAACCATTCTGACCACAGCATCCAGGCAAGAAAAATTATTTGGGATGTGTGTCCCCTGTACACCAGGGAGGTAGAGTGCTGCTGTCTCCTGGCTTGGCTGCGCCCTGTCAGCATGCAGCTGGGCCAGAGCCCAGAGAGAAGGCAGACAATGGGACTCCAAGCCTTTGGTCAGGGCTGCAGAGCAGTTGTGTGAGAGCCCAAGCCCAATTTGCTCATAATAGTTTAATTCCTCTTGTGCTATTGAGGTTACCAATGAGTGCAGTCTTCAATCACGTTTATATTTTTTTGTATCATAAGAAATTCAGGAGTTTCACACTCCAGCACTTCAGGTCTCAATCTAGTTGGTAGTACTGTCATCTGATGCACTTGTCCTTTTGAACATAACCCTGTCCTTCCTTTCCAGGCTCTCTTCATTGGAGAGAAATGGGCACTAGCATGGTTACTCTGACCTATTTGGGGTTTTGAACTGAAGTCATGGCTCTGTTTCACAAGTGCCTGCTTTCCAAAGATCCCTGGGTGACCTCAGTGTCTGGCCTGCAAGTCCATCTGGGCTCTGTGCTGGACGTGGTGTGGCTGCAACAGGGGAATGGTGTTGTGTTGGGTGTGTGAGAGGGTGTGGAAGTTGACTGAAAATGAGTGAAAATGGTGGTGCTGTTTTTGGAACTCAGAGGTCTCTGCTGTCTTCTTTGTGTTTGCTGCAGTTTGCTTCATTTCTCTTTGGTTTTGTAAGCACAGAATATTTAGTGAAGAAAGCAAAAACATGTGGCAAGAGAAACAGGATGAGAAATGCTGAGCCTATGGAGAGGAGTGAGTGTTGAGGAGGACATGGTGGCTGGTATCAGAGCAGAGCCCCTAGGTCCTGTGACAGAGGGGTCGCCTGCTCCTCCCCACCAACCCAGGCAGGCAGCACAGCTGTGGGGGGCTGTGCCACAGAGCCCCATGGAGTCTGCTGGCCCCAGCATTCTCAGGGCCATCACAGGTGACTGGGGCACTGAGACCCCTCGCCTCCTGTGGTGGAATCTCTGACTCTCAGCACAAGGATACGTTATGACCCTCGGTGTCCAGCATCCATACTGTGGTGGATTGGTAGGTGAGAAAGGGGATTTTAAAATGTTCCTTATTTCAACTAAATATCTTGTTAATTTCAAATGTTAAACAAATATTTAAATTAACCAAATGAAAACAGTTGAACATTCCTGAATAATAACCTCTGTCCATTTCTTTCCTCCTCTGTTTTTCAAAACAACCTTTCCACTTGGCCTTTGATTGCTGTTTACTAGAGCTGAATCAAAGCAGGTTCCCTCCGTGGCTCTGGGCTATGGTGAAGTCCATAATCCAGCATCTTGTCAGCCTCTGGAATTTTCAAACTAGTCTCTGTATTTGTGCCAGGAATAGAGCCTCTGTTCTTAAAAGCAGCAGTCAGTTCTCTGCTCTCTGATGGTACATAGGACCTTCCTGAGCAGCTGCTGACCAACAGTGCTGTCTATTCACACCCATTGACTGTAAATGTCATATTTTTCAAACAAATCTGTGCTAAAGCTAAGGAGTGTGTTGCGTTGTTTGTTCGATATTAGAGACCTGTATAGAATAAATTTTGTGTGTAGAATATCTTATTTCATTATGACCCCTGTTACCCTCCTGTAAAGCAACTCAAATCGTTGTTCAGTGTGTGGTTTAACTGCACCACAGTAACAAAATGCTTAATACTTTAAGGAGGGAGTTCTAAAATTTAACAGTTTACTTTATTATTACTCTTTTGGATATAATTAACTAGGGATGCACTTCAAACTGTGTCCTCCTTGCTAGTGAAACATCTTTTTATGTTTCACTCTGGGGAAAAAAGAAGTATGTCAGACCATGGGTGTCTCCCTTGATGCACATTATTAGAGTCTTTTTAGAGACAAGCAAGCAATTTTACTGTCATTGGTCTTGCTCAAATAGAGAGTGTTTATCTATGCAGTCCTCTGGGGAAGGGTGTCAGGGAGGGATCACCAGCCAGCAGCTGACCTGGGTAGTGAATGGTTATTTGACTCTCCTCCAGTATTGAGCTTGCATGGTGCTTGCTTCTGAAGCATCGCTCCTTGTGCACTCCAGGTAACACCTTCAGGTCTGGTACTTGCTTGGACTGACATCAGGCTGCATGATCCCATCAGGGGAAACGGGATTCTGGACTGGAAGAGATGACAAGGTTGCTGCCAGGAGATTCATAGTGCCCAGTGTTGTATCCTCAAAGTTTGGCTTTAAAACCCTCTCTGTGTACAGAACAGAGCCTTCTGCTTAACTGCACAGGCTTTTATTTTCATATAAATCTAGGCAGGCCAAAGTTTTTGTGTAATAGTGCTAAAGAAAATATCTATGTGTGGATATTATTTCATATTTCCATACTACCCTGAACTTGAAGCTTCACACCAAAGCCATCACATATCCTATTCTAAAACACCCAAAGTGAACAGACTGATCTCTCAGACTTGTGTATGGTTCTCTGGTGAAGTCACAGTGCTGCAATGGACTCACCTCTGAGCAGAAGAGGGCAGAATTCCCAGCTTCCCACCAGCTCCATGCCTAGGGTTCCCTGCCCTTGTCTGCATTGCACAGGGCCAGCCTGCAAGCTGGGGGTCCCTGCATGTTCTAGGGCACCTTCTGGCTGAGCTGGAGCTGCCTCATGGGCTGGGAAGCAGTAGTCTCAAACACGGCCATGGGACTGCCCTGGGCAGGGACTGGCCCTGCACTTTGCTGATGGGACCTGGGTGTTTGGCTGCTTGTATGCTTTCCTTTTTGGCAGCTCCAGGCTGAGTGAGCCAGGCATGGGGAAAAGGGAGTACTTGGCTTTGCAGCTATGGGGTGTGCTGTGCCTTGGCTCCCTGCAGCTGCCGAGGGGGATGTACAAGCAAGACATTGCCGAAGACATTTTCCTGCTCCCTTTCATTAGATGTGTAAGGCTTTTTTTTTTCCTGTGCTGTGCAGTTGGTTAAAACCTTAACATCCACACAGGTATGATACCCTCCCCTTTACCTCAAGTCCCTTTCAACTGAAAGGCACCTGTCATGGCCAGGCTTCTCTCCTGGTGCTGGAGCATGGCATGGAAGGACTTGAGAGCACCCCTCTCCCTTATGGTCGCACTTATCTGTGCTTTCATGTTCATCCTTGGTCCAGACAGAGGCTTATGCTTTTTCTTAATGCATAAAAGAGTTAAATTACATAGTTTTTAACCTATTTATCCTATTATTCCTTTGAAACAAGTTCAAATTAAATTTAAAAAAATCACTCAAGGCTTAGGGAGAGCATCTGGCTTCCGTGGAGGAGAGTGGCACAAATATACTTCATTTTGAGGGGGATGGGACTGGGGTCTAGCTGTAAACCCACCAACAAAGCTTGTTATTTTTTGTTCATTTTCTTTCTACTCTTTTGGATGATTCATTTCTCCCCCTTGTATTAACAATTACTAGCTTTCAGATCAGTGTAGTTATTTCACAAGTGCAAGCAGCCAGCAAACTCTTTCGGGGAGTATGGTGGGGATCACATCTGGCAAAGCCTTCCCATCTGAGCAGGAATAATCCCTGCCCACAAAAATGTGAGGGCTGAAGAATCAACATGGTCAGAGCCCAGAGGATTGACCATATCTTTGAATCCCATGGTCTGTACCTCTCTGCTCATGCACTACCCGGCATGTGGTAAGGAGCAGGGAGAGCTCGTGTTTGGGGTGAGTGTGTACCATATACTGCAGCACTAGAAAGGTTTAGAGTAGAGGTACTTGTGCCTATTGCACATGGTGGGCACTGCTTGTGGCATCAGATGTGCAAATCCACATGTCTAGAATTTATATAAGCATCCAGATTCATATGTCTGTGGCTGCACCAAAGCAGACTCTCCCTAGTGTTGGTGGGGTCTCAGGAGGCACTGGTGGTGCTGCGACTCTGCTTGCAGAGCCTGGCACTTCCTGGGCAGGCGTTTGTGGCAGAGCTGGATGCAGGAGAGGTGCACGGAGGTGCTCTGGTTGCTCAGACTGGGTTCTGCATGCAGGCTGTGCCATCTGAAGCACCAAGATCTTCACAGACAAACTTGCCTTTTAAATAACTTCTCACATGAGACATACACAAGTGAGGAAATTCTGAAAGAAATCTCAAGAATATGCGTTTTCCAGTCCAGTTTTTTGCTTTAACGAGGTATTTTTTGTGTGAAGGCTATCCCTATTTTGAGGTTTAGGCCAATTTTGACTGAGCTTCCTATGCATGACCTACTCTGTTCTTAAGTATTGTTCTGAGCCTCAGTACCAGCCCAAAGCATATTCAGGGTGCATGCTTTCTCAGTACTGATGATGTGATGCTGCCTGGCTGGTCCACGTCACGTCCCAACTCTGTGAGTTGTGGGTGCCGACTTCACCACCAATCTTGCTGGCAAGACTTACAAAACCCTTGGTTTCAAACCTCTTTTCTTTTTTTTTTCCCCAGCCTTCTGGGGTCTCATGGACCGCACTTCTGCTGGTGCAGCCCAAGATGCAGTTTGTCTTATTGGGGGTGTGTGCACTGTCAGCTGGTACGCAGTCCCCAGGCTCTGCAGGGGTCCTTTTCCATCCTGTGCTGGTGCTGGGCTCTGCTGCCCACCTGGCTGCAAGATCAAGCACCCATCAGAGCACAACCTGGGGAGAGTGACATATGGCAGGAGAAAGGCAATTTAGTGCAGGCCTAGAAATCAGAGGCAGAGTTGTTACAAGCTGGGCCTTGGGTTCACTGGCATGACATGAAAGACAGTGTTGGTGCCTGCTGGACCTCAGCCTCCTCTGGCTCTCCTGGCAGCTGCTGGCTCCCCACAGCACTTGTAATCCCTGTCCCAGTGGCTGTGGAGCAGTTTAGGGCAAAGAATTAGCAAATTCTTTCATCCATAGCAAAATTCTTAAACGCACTGAATAACATTTTGGTCAGTTCCCAACTGTGAATTTCCTAGACTTTCTTTGCTGAAAAAGTTGAAATGAAACATTTTGATGTTTCATATTTAATTGTACTTAAATGCAGTCAAAAGATACACATTCTGGAAATGCTTTACTGCTCATTTCCAACAGAAAGTTTTCTGTCCTCTCATCTTTGTTTCACTGAGAAAATGATGAACTTTTTCTAGGTTTTTTTTCTGATCATCACAGGTTAATGGCCACGTCCTGACCTCTTGTTAAGATTTTTTTTTTTAAACTATATGTTTTGTGAATGACCACAGGAGACATGGTGGCTGGTGAGGGTGGAACAGCCACACCTGCTGGTTGGCCACTATAACTAGGGAAATCTAAAGTGGCCAGATGGGATAATGTGGTAGCCAAGTAAGCTTTTGGGGACCCTTGATAGAAGCTGTGGTACTCATGGTCTGGGTGCAGTCTCTCTCATCTTTTTTCAACCTCCAGTGTTCAAGAAAGCCAAAAACTGACTCACATTATGGGAGACACTCAATGCACATAATTTTGTGAGTTAAAAAATTGGAATGATAAGTGCAAATGTTTATTATACTGCTCAAAATAACGCCTGAGATTTTCGTCCAGACATTATTCTAGAATAAGCCATACAGAATTATGAAGTTTAAAGAAATATGCTTAAGTGTATGTCCGTGATATGATAGTGAGAGTTTTGGCCCCTTGTCTCTTCATTAAGGACAAATTCACCCCAAGGGTGTACTCTGATCTTGGCAAATAGTGTTATAATAGTGAAAGAATATTGCCTGCTGGATAGCAGACACTGATGATTAAATTTAAGTGTGTATTGTCCACATAAAGCAAACAACATGCCTTTTTTTTTTTTCTGCCTTTCTGTGAACATTCATCACTGGTGCTGAAGATGGAACTTGCGGGCTTGCTAATTATTGTGTTTTTAACTGATAATATACTGTAAATTTTGCATAATACAACTCTGACCTTATAGACAATGGTAGACATGACAGCAGACCCATAATTATAGTATGCTGAGGAAATGCTTGTTATTATCTACTATTTTTAGGACCGGTGTGCAGAGCCTCTTAATTTACATAAGCTTTAGACATTCACACATTTTCTGTCTTTGCTTACGGATGATAGATTTTGTTCAAATGAAAGATGAAGACGATGTGTTAGGTGAGAGGTTAGCCAACTGGGAACTTGATTACTGTGAACAACAAAAGCGTCAGTGGAAACTGAAAAAGGAGTATTTATTTGAGAAAGAATTGTTTAACCCAAGATTCACAACATGAAAACTGCAGCATTCAAATGGAGTCTTGATAACTTGTGATTTGAGAACTGGTTAAATGATAATGTGAGGAGAAAAGAAGACAGGGAAAAAACCCTGTAATCTGTTTATCACAAGGAAGGTGAATATTGCAGTGTGTTCTTATAAGGGATGAATGTTTTGTGCTTGTTTAGGTTTCCCTGTTGAGTGCTGAGGATACAAAACAAGTTTCCAGGAGCTACTGTGGATCACTGGTCTGCCTGCACCAGCTGCTTGCCAATCCACTTCTCTCGGCTCTTTTGAAGACAACAGCTCTCAATGGCTCGTGAGATGCCTTGGTTTGGGGATGTCAAGGTGTGGAGCAGATGCTCTGCACCCCCAGGGTGACACTGCCATACCCCAGTGGAGTTCCATGTGTCATGTGGGTGAAAACTGCCCACCCCTCCTGGGGGTCTCAGCCTCTCCCTCTGCCCCCCTTGGCCAGCCCAGTGTGACTGGCTGCTTTTGCCTCACCAGCAGCACGGATGCTGCCCAGCAGAGCCTGGCTGCTGGCAGGACAGTGCTGGCCACCAGCCGTGCCACCAGCCACCGGCCGTGCTATGTGCACCAGCACTGCGCTGGCAGCTCTAGCACTGCCACAGGCATGCTGTGTGGTACTCAGGCTACTGAGAAAGCTAGAGGAGATGCCAGAGCAATGAATCCTGCTTTGGCTCTGTAAGGAGCCCTTTGTGATGTCAGAGAATTTACCCTATCATCTCCCCCACTGAACTTTGCTGGCCACAGCCTGCCCATTCCCAGGTCAGAGCAATATTAAAGACCCTTCTTTCTGATCAGGGCTGTGCCTCTCTCACCAGACCAGGCAGACAGTTGAAGCAGCATAGAAGAGCTGACAGTGGTGCTTGCTGAGTTCTCTGGCTGAGCAGAGTACTTTAGTTTGTGTGGTTTTGGTCCAGCAACACTGCCGACCCACTGGTGCAGAGATGGTGCACTGCTCTGCTTCTTTCTGCTTTCTGTTCCCTCCATCAAAAAAACAGAGAAAGCAAATAGATACATGGCTGAGACAGACAGATAAAATGCTTGTTTGTGCTCATTACACTGGGGGATATTTTGAGATCAGATCATCATTCTGAAAATATGACCCTTTGCAATCTGCCAAACAAGGTCAGGGATGTCTGTGCTTCTCTGCCTCTTGTGCAAGTTCAACCTGCCTGGAAGTACCTTCCACCACTATGACTTTCCAAGTTGAAGGAAAAAAGATAATTTGTTAATCAGGGCTTGACCTCTTGTTTTTCTGCTTTGTTTGCCCAATTTGTTCTCTCTTGCCTTATACTGATGTTCTCAGTTGTGCTTCAGATTTCCTGTGTGAGAAAAGTTGCCTCATATAGTACTGCCATGTAACATGCACACCCAATCTCAATCTATTTACTGTCCTGTTTCACCTTATTTAGGTGGACAGAATTGCAACCCTGAGGTCTGCAGTGCTGGCAGGAAACCGCAGTCAGTCAGATCTTCATAGGCACTGGGAATTTTTAAGATGTAGCTGGTTGAAGGCACTGGACCCACTTACTCACAGAGGGTTTTACTTCTCAGTTGATGTATATGCATGAGGCCTGTTGCAGTGGCACAGGTGCATCTGCAGAAGTTCTGCCCTGGGGATTTCCCAGTGTGCCGGCCGGCTCCATCCACTGCCAGCAGCTCTCTGTGGGGTCTCACGACTTTGGCAGAATAAGTAGGAGAATCCAGTGCTTGTCCTCAGATTGCATTTGTCCCTCCAGCAGCCATGGTCCTTTGGGACCTGCACTGCCTGCAGGCAGAACAATTCCTTTCCAATAGCCCAAATTGATTATGTTTTTTTCTTTTTTTGACCTCAAAAGAAATGTGTAAGCAGGTGTAAACTTTGTCTAATACTAAGAAATCTATCAGAAAGTGGCCCAAATGTGTTAGGATTTTGTTTGATAGGTTTTGCTCAGGAAGAAAGCTGAGCTGTGAGCTGCTAGGACAGTGTTGAGCATCTGATGTGGTACATGAGCTAAGTTGCCAGACTGGAGTGCAAACATGGGGCTCAGGTACAGAAGTGTGTACAAAATAGCTCCAGCTCCAGCCTCCTGTTAAGCAGACCTTTTGTAGCAGCACAGAGGGGTTAGTAACAGGGTGGGAAAGATGACAATATGTTTGATACAAACTTTAATTGCTAAAGGCCTTTCCCAAAGGCCGATAATGGCAAAAGGTGTAAATGGAGGAAGGCTGTAGCTGTGCCTTGCTCACAGATGGGCTGCTGAGGAAACTGTGAATGGCCAAATGATAACAGACTATTCAGTCATTCCAACATCAGCTCATTAGCAGTCTGTCAGATATTTTAATTTGTGTACTTGTGGGCTTAGCAGATATTACAGGATTGCCTCAGTTCCCAGGCATCCCTATAACTCAGAAGAAAAAGTAAATGAATAAACCTGGCAATCTGAATGGATATTTTTGTGCTCTTGGCTTTTGGGGGTCACTGTGAGGTCCAGCCAGGGCTGCTGCATGTCCTGTGAAGCCCCAGTCTGTCAGGGGAAAAGCAGGGATGTCTGGGGTGCTGCTGCTGTTGCCCTCTGCTCTGCTTTCTTGGGGTACTGTGAAGGGGAGACTGTGCCAGCTCACAGGTCTCTGAGCATCAAAAAGTCAGCTGTCCAACTGTAATAAATTAGTTAAGCAGAGGGTCTGAGATACTGATGGACAGTTTGGGTTTCTTTCAAATAATTCAGTAATTTTTTAGACAGCTCTTTCGCTAAAAGAGGTAACCAACCATATATGATGGAATTTCTTACCTCCTAAATTTCTCACAAAAAATTTGCCAGACCCTCATCAGTCATAGTGTTGCAACTACTAGTAGCTAACTTGCAGTTGAGAGAACCTGTTCTAGGTGTTCCTGGTTAATTGACTTCTGTAAATGTAATCCCTCCAAATTCCAGCTTTCCAAATTTCTTCTGGCTCAGGAGACCACCCTTTCCTGAGGAGAGCATGCTGGTCTGAGGTTGAAGCATGCTTCCCAGCAGGCTGCCATGGCTGTACATCTCCACAGCCCAGCCTGCCTCTGCCAGGACAAGGAGCTGAGGTGTGAGTTAGGGGCACAGTCAGCAGTGGCTGTACCTTATGTGTATGAGGTGGGCCATGTGCCTCAGACGGGGGATTTGTGGGTGCTGCCGTGTCAGCATTGTGTGGCCACACGCTCAGCAGGAACAGACAGGCATTAAACGTCTGGAGGATCTTTTAATTATGCTTCATTTTGTAATATTATCGCTGAAGCTGTTGAGAATTAAGTCATACTTGCATAATAAGAATGAGTATGACGTGGTAATGTAGTCAAGTGCCAAAATGTAGTGTCCTCGTGGGGGAGAAGGAGTTACTGACAGAGCCCTTCAATCAGACAGATCACCCCATGCAGCCTGGCCGGCCTCTCAGGTGCCTTCCACCTCGATGTTAGCAGGAAAATGCCTTTATTCCTTTAGCTTAGGTATGTCAGGGATGGCTATGAACTAAGAGCTGCTGAAAATGCTGGGATTTGTCTTTCAGGCCACAATTTGGTGATGGTATTTCTTTTAATCCAATTCAGTTTTATATATTGGCATGAAGCATTATAACTGATTGCATTAAATTACTTTGGAATCTCTCAGCTGCTTGATTCAGAAATGATATCAACTACTGGCATTAAAAATGTTACAAGGACATAGCCGAATCCTGATTAATTCCTAATGAGATTTCGAAGTTCACGCTATAAAATGTTCTGTCAATTAAGTCAGAAATTCATAGCAACATATTTACTTCAGTTAACAGTGTATCCTTTCAGTGCAGGGATCTCAGCTGTTACAATGGTGTTTTCTAGTTTCACAGCCTCATCAAAGCCCATTCAAATATTCTCATTGTAATCCATGTTTGTCTGTAATATGCACAGTTTTTGAGTGCAAAGAAGAGCTCTGTGGAATGTATTTGGTGAGAAGGAAGCAGCCTTAAATAGCTCCAATACAAAATGCTATGGTTCTGTAACAACCTGTAGCTGGAATAAAACCAGGCAGGAAAAATCTACTTTATCAGTAGCAGGTTTTCTTGATACAGGTTTATGCTTCCTGACGAGACTGACTCCCAGAATAACAGCATTGTGGAGCATCACTGTGTTCCCTATCTCAGAGGGGCTCCCTGGGAGACTGGTTGTGCCTGTCACCAACTAATGGAGATGGACATGCAGACAAGGCAAAACAGTGCTTTTCTTCTCAGGATAGCACAAGTGAGGAAAGTGCAAAACTGGTGGCAGTTCCTGCCTCGGCTGTAATACAGAAAGCAGCTCTCAGTTTGCTTCAGAGAGCAGTGTCGTGTTCTGCTTGAATCCAGTAAGTTCCAGTTCCTTAATGTCTTTAGGAATCAATAAACTAGTAGTTTCTGAGGTGACTTGGTCTTTTTAAACGTGAATCCCTTTTTGTCTCTCCTTTCAGGTGTCTGAGGCTCTGACATCTGCTCTGTGGGAGGAGACAGCTCCGATCCAACTTCCCTTCTCTCCAAGCCCTCCAGCAAAGGGATCTACAAGAGGGTGTTTTACAATTTCTGAAGAAGTAATGAAGTCAGGTCACCGAGTGGGTGCTTAAAGGTAACTGTGGGCATACCTGTCTCTCACGAGCGGGGGTTGCAGGACTGTAGGCTTGGGAATGAAAGGTGGGCAGTGCCTCCTTTGGAGGCACTTATACACACCAGCACCTGGCCCCAGTACACAGATAAACATGTTATGTTGGGGGGTAAAAGTCACAAACTTGGCGGTGATTCCCAGAGAGTTTCAAAACCTGCAGCTGCCCCCTGTGCATCTGCCACATTTCTTTTCTAAGTGTCCCTGGGGCTTGGAGTTCTGCGATTTCAGGAGCCATCCTCCCGTGCCAGCGCTGTGCCTGCAGCAGGCACGGCCTGCACGCGCAGGGGAGGTGCTTCCACACGGACATTGCAATGACGGGAACATTATGTAATAGTAACACACAAATGCATTCCCAGCCTTGCCCGAGACTTATTCCCAAGCACAGTTGTGCTCACAGCTTCTTCAGGATCAAGATCAGAGCTAAAGAAAGACGACATGTATCAGGTGTGGTTTTTCTTCTTTCTTTGCAAGTTCTGACTGTGAACATTGAACCAGTTTTAGAACAACTGAGTTTGCTGGGAAATGTCATGTGTTTTGAGCTTCGTGAAAGGATAACTATTTGGTAGAGAAGTCATAATGTTAAAGCCCAGGAAACTGCAGTGAACCTGCATGAAACAGCTGCTTGGTCCTGCACTTGGGTGTTGTTTATTTCTTGGCTTATTTTGGGAAAATGGAGGATCTTGTGCTGCGCTATACAGGAACCTGCACCACCTTCTAGGAATCTGCTAGTGTTAATGGTAGAGCTGATTGCCTCTGAAAGATTTTAATCTGCTCGGACTATTTCAGGCTGTGCTGTTCACCTAGGATCCTGTATTCAGTTTAAAAGTTTTTTGGTGTGTAAAATACTAGGCTCCTGGATCAGATGACTTGTCAGGCCCTTGCTGTTTTTGATCAACCAACATTTCTTAGTTAGTTTCATGCGCTAGCCAGATTTCACCTCAACTGCCCCCCAGCCACCTGTGCTGACAGCAAGGCTTCCCAGGAGCAGCAGCTCCTTGCTGCCAACATCAGGCAGCGTTTGGGCATGGGAGCACTGCCCTTACAGCAGGTGGTTACAAATGTCACTTGTAGGGTTTCCTTTCATGTACTGTGAGTCTTTCCAGGCAGCTATGGTAGAACCTTCCTTCTCATTCCTGTGTGTGTGGTACATTACCAAACCATATTACAGCCTTTACAATACTCGTGTTGTCACAGCACATTGTGGCACTCAAGATACAAATGCCCTTTTATTTTCACTAAAGCACTGCAAGCAGCACTGACAGCAAAACAGCAATACATACTGTATATGCATGGATAATAAATATTCCTGGCTTGAAATTCCTTTGCACATTGGGCATGGATTGTGTTTTGCCACATCACACAATACAATGACAACAAAGAAGTTCCTTCCCCTTAGCATAAAGTAAACAACAAACAAGCAAAGCTAGTTTGGCTGTCACTGCAATGATGAGCAGCTCCATCCAGGAACACCAAGACTCAGTATTGCTTTCATTTCACAGAGGTAATGGCAAAGCCACTTCTATCCTAGCTATCAAAAGCTTATAAAGAGACTGTTTCATCTGAAGTTTTGTGTAGGCACATTGTACAAATATTTCACCAGAATACATCAGAACCGTGCCGCTGCTGCTTTCTTCACTGCTGCACAGGAACTTCCAATGTAGCCACCAGTTTCTGTCAAAGGGGTTTTCATCCTGCATTTCCTTCTATGGGTTTGTTTTTTTTTTATTATTCTAATATTGCCTTTCTTCTACCCACTCCCCACTGCAACTGAAGGGCAAAGCTAAGTCTAACAAGAGCTAAATAACACACAAATACATATAGGTAACGTTACAGCTTTGAAGTCTAATCTAGGAAGAATGAAGGCTCCTACAAGTTTGATGCTCTACTGGAGGTTATCTGGAGTTGACAAGTTACAAATACACAAAACGATGTCTTTTAATGAGCAGCATCATTTTAGAAACTGCCGACATATTTGCCCAACAGCAAGTGACAGAGAAGTTGCAAGATTCCCCCACCTCTTCAGCTGTAAGTGAAGCTGGATGCTTGACCCTTTGTTATCAGTAGTTTGCAGATGCTTGAGGCACTTCACTACACAGGAGGCCCCAAGGAGATGGATGACTGAATTTTAGGTGGATGGTTCAGACAACATCCCTTCTCACCTATGTCAGGTTTTCCATGGCAGGACCTTTTACATGTGCCATGAGTATGCCCACAATCTGCACTACTGAGGGAGCTGGTGGGTCCAGGGCCTTGGTGGCCCCAGTGTGCTCTAAGTGCTCCTCCTGTGAGCCTCTCCACTCTGGCACGCTGCCCCTCTGTGCTACAGCCACCATGTGGCTCCTGGCACCGAGGGGTTGGTAGGTCATCTCCACTGGAGTGGGTGCTTAGGCAGACCAGGGCCTTATTCTGCATTTTTTGTGAAAGAGCATTGGATGAAAACCATTTCACAGCACTAGCAGCAGGACTTGGGACAGGGTGGGCTGCTGCTAGGGAAAAAGCTCTCAGCCAAAACCTGGAAACAAAATCCAGTACAATTCTAAAAGGGACCAAAGCCAAAAGGTGATGTTTGATATAAGATGATCCAGACATTCGAGTGAATCTGCTTCTAATATAATGAGAAGATGGAGTCTACTTTCATGGAGGTAAAAAAAAAATGAGAGCAAAAATCGGTTCAGGTTGGTAGAGGAGAAAGTGGAGTTGGAACTGCTGTGGGATGTGGGAAAGCCAGAGGCTTTGTCAGGCTGCAGGACAGTGGGAGTAGAGGGGAAAAATGTCTGTGCTGTCTGAGAGACACTGGAAGAGGTCTGCTGCTGTAACTGATTTTTTTTCATGTAGTTTTTGTCTCCTCTGAGACGAGACACCAAACTTTTACTGACTGACTTTCTTCAAGACTCACTTCTCTTCAGTTTCTCCAGACTGAGTCTCTGGGGGTGATGCTCTTGAACTGATCAACTCTCCTGCAAGGGGTTAAGGACGTGCACATGCCATCTTGAGAGGAGGAATGCATATGCTTTAGGAAAGGACTTTATGGCAAGGTGAGGAAACCTCAACAGGTTCCCAGTGGTCCTGTTGCCCTGCTTTTCCTCCACATACCAGTTGGTAGCTGTCCTTGCGTGGCGGAGTGCCCCACTGTGGACAGGAGCTAGGGATGGCTCCCTGTGGCACTGTGTGGGGAGCAGCCTATGGACCCGCGTGCTGTTTTCCTGAGCCAGCTTCATACTCTGTATGAAGCACAAAACATTTGAGATACATGAGTGTCATTTTTTATTGCATAAGCAAGGCAGTCAGGGAAGCAGTGCAGTTGCAAAGGGGGTGCGTGTGCAGGAATGTCCGACTGTGCTGTGGGGAGTGGAGGGGAAAGGGGAGCGCTGCTCCCAGGGCTGCTTGCGCGACCTGGCAGAGCCCCATCTCAATTATTTCCAGGCATCGTCATGCTCCCTTCGCAGCCCATGGAGCCACCAGGCAGGCTGCCAACAGAGGCAGCATTTTGGCAGGTTTTTAAACACTGACTGAGTGAGTGTGTGGCAGGCCATTTGTACCATATGGCACCCAAGAGCTAATCTGGGAGAGGGTGCTGGGCAGTAACAGGGGCCAAAGCTGAAATGCCATTTAGAAGTGAAACATCAGCCCAAGTGGCACAAGGCCATAAAGTCAAACAATGAAAGAGACCAGGGAAAAGGAGATGGAGAGCGGAGGATGGCTGTGCTCCTGAAACCAGCCAAATTTCATTACCTCCCACTGTCCATATTCTCTGAGTGCTTAGAAGCACTGTTATGTTGAGTATAAACATATTTTATAAATATTGAAGTAGGTATTTCAGTATATCCAATGTATTTTATATGCATGTGTTGCTCTACTCTGGGAAGCCTGATGAAGAAGAAGCAGAGCTGTGTGGAAAAAGACATTTCTGGTTCTGCCCTGGAATGGGGAGCTGGTGCTGATGGCTGCTGTTGCCCTGATCTGTACGTAGAGGAAGCTATTGATCTCAAAGGGGACTGTCAACTGGCAGGATGGGAACCCTGAGCTTCAGCTGGTATTGACCATTTTGGCCCTGGGAAGTCAAGTAGAACTGCTCTATGGTCATCTTGCCTTTGAAAGGATGTTTTATCCCCCAAAGCTCAATCATAAGTGTTTTCATTTACAGTCTTGTTATATTAAACAAATGACACTGTGTAATCGTTTGCTCTCTGCTCTCGGGCTCTAATGGATAGCACTTGTCACAGTTATTGATTTTTCTTCTCTTACAGAAATCTAGTACTTCGGGAATATTGAGTCATGCTATTATCCAGACAGGTGTCAGCCCTCTGAGTGACAGACAACAGGCTGTTGTCACCCTAAACAGTTGATAGGTGGCAAAAACAAGTAGCAAGAATGTCACTTATTCACTAAAATACTATAAATAAAATATAGACTTGGTAGTTTTTTCATGCCTAAGCTTATAAAGAAGATAGGATTTGCCACGCTAGAATAGACTGATTTCTTGTGTTCTCCACTTACTCTGGTGACTATGACCAGATGCCCTGGTAGATGGTTCCAGTGAGCTGATCCCCACTGGGAGTGGGTTATTCCCAGGTTTATGGTTTTCAGCTGAGCACAGTGGGAATGTTTTTACTGACTGGGTTGTAGCTGATGTCAGAAACTCAGGGACACTTCTCAGTACTCCTTTCTTTCTTGGGATGTTGCTGCATTTTTGCATTTTTCAGTGCTGTGTCGCATGACTCTCTTGGATGAAGCTGTCCAAAGGGACAAATGGTTGCAGCAACTTTAAACTCCCCCAAGGTATGTGTAATGAAATTTTTTTTCTTCAAATGGGCATTATTTTGTTCTTGCTCTCACCAAATTTCATTTGTGTTTTGGGTTGGTTTTTTAACATACTGGGGAAGGGGGTAGTTCTGCTGATCTGCCATGTGCTACATCTGGGTGTACAAACCAGAGCTGCCTCCTCCCAGCCTGGTGGTGCATGGAGCCATGGGGCTGGACTAGGAAGGCACAGCCTGGCCCTGTCCCAGGCAGCTTTCAATGAAACTGAGCAGAGGCTTGATCTGGGTATAGAAGGATAGTTGGGCTTCTTGTCTTAGTGAAGGGAAGAGAGCAAAGCTTAGAGGTAAGTTGTGGACTGGTGATCTAAAATTAAAATACTAGAAATGGATGCCCGAAAGCCAACACGTAGTGTGTGCTTCTGCTTAGCTGTGTGTTTCTATTTTTTACAGAAAAATTTGATGTGAACTTAAAAACAGAGAGCACCTCAAAATATCTTCCTGGATAGAGAGAGAAGAGCTCCAGCATGGTGGCCCTTGTTTGTACGCTTTCAGGCTGCCAAGTGATGGGTTGTGTAGGACATGGTTGTGTGTTTGCAGCATTGCCCGTTTGGTGTCTTGGGGACAGAAGTGACACTGTGCTTCTCCCCAGTGCCACTGTGCCTTGCTGCCAGGGCTGTGTGCTCACACACAAAGCCCTGGAGGTCATCTCATCTCCACCACAGCTCACTTGGCTTAATGGCTTCCTACAACATCTCCCAGTTCAAAAGAAACTAAACCAGCTATGCTTATTTTACTTGGAGAAGCTGGTTAGTATGCACATCATTTCTGCATCTACACAGTACTTGAATAGCCTGGCCTTTTCTTATTACACCAGTGAATAGCAGGCTTACACAAGTAAGGGAAATCAGCTTCTACATCAGGAAGAAGGGAAATCTGTAGTTGTTGGGGAAAACCTTTCAGGTATTTAGAGCTGTTAAGTTATCTGAAGACGCTGTTGGTTATAATACCACGTTTGTCCATGACTTAATGTTTAACAGCGTGGTGTGTTGGTGCCAGTGATCCCACACATTGCTGTCAATGCAGGTGGTGGTGGAGAAGGCTGTGTGTGTTTAAAAAGGACTTGGGAGCAGCTTAACAGCAATATGAAAAATACCTGTGGGTGTGTCTTTCCCATTTCAGTTGCCTGATCCATAAAGCAGCCTTTTCCCTCTAGCTCTGGGCTCTGCACCCTTCCAGCCATCAACCCTTCATAGGTCCCATCTGATTTTTATACTTCAAAATACTTCTTCTGATGCTTCCTCCCCTATCTCTCCCTCTGCTCCTGTCTTCTCAGTGTATCTGGCTTTTTCCTTAGGCTTGAGTAATGTCTAAGCCTAGTGGGTGATTTTGCTTCTTGTGAGATCCAGCTCTGAGCTTTGCCAACACTCCCTGCATATGGGAGTTTTTGCAAGCTCTTTCAGATATCTGAGTTGTCAGTTTACCTTCTTCCTTGCTGGATGTCTGTCAAAAGAAGCAGCTGGTTTGTCTGAGGTATCTGCTGTTGTAAACTATGCTGCTAATTGTTCATCCTTTACATATTTGTCTTTTCTTAATGCTTCCTCTGTTGTCTCATGAGGTAGATTTCCCAAATAGCAAAGAAGCACCTTGGTCATTTTTTCTCTTGACTAAATCCTTTACTCTTTTTCACTTCTCTTTAGCAGTTCCAGAAATAATATATTCTAGAGGAAAAGCAGCTGTATCGCTGTATTTCAATCAGGCCTCCTTTGCATCCTTGTATGCAGTTCTTGCTGGTGTGATGTCCTGTTATCACTGCATTCGGCGCATTGGCCAACCGCTCTTTGAGTTTTCCTTCTTTTGTTTCCCTTTCATTCCTGCATCTTCCCCTCTGCTACTGGGAAGGGTCCTTCACTGCCCCACCCCACTGGATGCAGGGGTCACAGGGATGCAGGACAGGGCAGGTCCCTGCAGCACCTGGCCATGGGGTCTCACAGCAATAACACATGCTGTTCAATGAAGCCAGTGCCAGATCCTGCTCTGCCTTTAAGTGCCTTCAGTTCCTTCCTCTCAAGCTCTATCTGGATATGCTAAGGGACACATTCCTTAGGAAAGCTTTCTCTACTGACATGGAAGATAAAATATATTGACTGTCATTTGTTTAGCTACATATTGCCCAGAAAGTAGATTTCTTAACCCCCAAACCAATGTAAATACATGAAAAAACTATGAAAAAAAGATATGCTAGAGCTATTTTTGAGATTCAAATCGTAAAACTTTAATCAAATCAGTCAGTTCAAATCTAGATACACAAAAGCTCAGTGAAATAGCCTGTATTTCCCCTTTAGAATATATTCTAATTTATGACTGCTTAAGTAGAGGATACAATAGTTGGCATAAAAAAATGGAACGGGAGACTTTTTTGCAGTACCATGGAGCTGCAACAACATCTACCATGTACTCTAAAATGGTCATCTCTTTCAAATCCCCAAATTCTTTTTTTACAGAATTATAAGCTTGGGCTATGAACCGGGATTTATATAGTTGTTTCTGGAATTGGTTTTGAAAGCACATGACAATAAGAACTTGGTTAGAGGACTGCAGCTCCTTGTCCTGGAGGGAATGAAAGCTCTCAGTTTTTGTAAAGGTGGCTCACCTGACAGTAAAGGCACTGCCTAGAATATTTTGCAGATTGGCGTTTCTGTTTGTTGATTCCATATTAAACAGAATAACCAAGCATGCTGAAAGTAAAGCCCTCATTTAATTAACCCTCTTGGTGTAGTACCATGTGATTAAATGTGACTGAGCTGCTCCTTGGGGCTTCTGCTACTGAAAATACTAACAATAATCATTTGTTTTCTTTTTATATTTAAACACATTATTGCATAGCTTGGTGCAGAGATAATTACCGATTTTATCTCCTGTGTTTTTCTAATGTTCATTAATAACAATAAAGGGTTGTAGGTTAAAAACTCATTTAATTGCCTTTATGTTAATGACATTATGAATAGCCTTAGCTACAAGATTTTAATTCTGTCCAGTATCCTGTTTCTCAGTAAAGCCCCAGGAGAGCTGCTCATTTTATCAGCATTACTGATTCAGAGTTTTTCCTTGCAGGTGGGTTTTTGTACATAATCAGAATTAATGCACAACACATTTTGCAAGGAACAGAGTAGAAGCTCTCTGAATAAGTAATTAACTAGAGTGCCCAAGGAAAAATGCCTGAGCAAATTTTTTAGCATATTCATAAAACATTAAGAACAGTCGCAAACACAGTGGAAACAATTTACTGATAATATGCTTTCATGCCATTTTCTAACTCTCTTCTTTTTTTCTCTCCTTCTCTTTCCCTTTTAATGAATGAAGTAAAAAAATGCAAAAATTCAGCTCTCATTAAGGAGCACCTGCCCTTGGAACAGATTATATTTCAAGCTGCACTGGACAAGACTTATTGGAAGATAAATGGAAGTCAATAAATAGACTTTTCTCTTCCATGTACAAATAGCCTCTTCTCTCCACCACCTTCTTGGTGCTGAAAGACAGAAGGAGGGAAAGGTTACGTAAGTTACTTCTGTGTCTAATGATAATTAAAACTAATAGATCCCCAAGGATGCTGATGGAGTGCAATGTATTTGGAACATGCCAAAGTGAGTCCAGATATTTCCCTTGTTTGTTTGAGTAAAGTATGTGGGTCTGGTACTTACATGAAGGGTAGATTAAACAGTTCCTTGTCCGTAGCTCAGCCACAGGATCTGCCTGTTCCCACTCCCTGTCTTCTAGCTTAGCACAGGGATCTCAGCACTGGGTCTTCTCTGCTGGACCCTACACTGCAGTGATGGCTGTAGCCAAGTGGAAAATGTTGGGCTAGGCAGCTGGAGCAACTCCAGCAACCCAGCTGCCCTAGAGAGAATGCAACATTTGGGCAGCTGTGGGCTCCTCTCTGTCCCCCTCCCATAGCCTTCCTCTGTAGTGCCAGGAAGGGCTCCCTGCCTTGGTGGTACCCCCCTGCCTTCAAACCCATCTGCTGCAGCCCCTTGTTTGGGAGCAGGCAGTGGTCCTGCTGCCCTGGCTTCTTGCATCTCCAGGCTGAGGGCTCTGCACTGCACTGTGGAGACATCCAAAATGGGAGGATGTGTAGCACCACCCATCTCAGCCTGAGTAGAAATGAGTGATACCATAGCTGTAGGAAATGGGTAGTCAGCATTGCAGTCCTTAATTATTGAATGTCTGGAGCAGAGATGTAAGATGGTCTTAAATATCTTAATGTTAAAGAAAAATAAGTTTGAAAGGTGTTTGTATTTGTTTTCTAGCACTGGCTCTTGAGTTTTGCTCGTGACCACACGGACTTGCTGTCAGTGGGACTGCCATCCTCAGGTAGTTAAGTAGATCTGGGGGCCAGAACTGCTTCAGGAAAATGCCGAATTCTCCAATGCCTGTAGCATGATGCCAGAGTTGCAGTGGTGAGGCTGCCAGAGCTCTAGTCTGCACACAAAGAGGGAAGACCAGGGTTGTCAAAGAGCAGGTAGCAAAACATCATAGTGGGCAATGACTTCACCCTCTCTCTGGGGTGGCAGAACGGACATGGAGGGCTTTTACCTATGGAAGTTTTCACCTTTTTCACATTTTTTGTGGGGACTGCTGGATCAGCCCATGCTAATCCCCAAGTTGGTGGTTCCTGATGAGGAGCCGGTGGTGTGATGGGCTATTGAGGGCCGTCGCTTCAGTTCAGCATGAAAGCAGTGAGCTGGAGCAAAGGTCCTGCTCTGCCAAGCCTGGCCTGTTTGCCATTGAAATCCCTGCTAGCAATTGTTCCTTTAATGATCTTTATGACAGGCAGAGAAAGCACCATTGTTTGCTTAGTTTGCTTTAAAAATAGTTTTCTAAATTTGCAAGCGACAGTTGAATGCATGTCTGAAACCCGGTGCCCCAGGGTGTATGGGAGCACCAGTAACCGCAAACATGGCACGAGCTTGTGGGGACATGGGAAATGGCAGCACTAGGGATGCTAATGTGATTAAGTCGTGTACAACTCAATTAGTTTCCCTTTTCCTCCCATGGAAGGTGGCAGGCCTGGCTGGTTGCTTGCTGGTGGACGGAGACATCACATTCAAGGTCGCACGGAGTGCACAGTGGCACTGAAGCCACGCGGTTCCAGTTTGACCCTGGCCACGGGGGCCACTCTGGCAGAACTGGGAGCAGAGGACAAGCAGCCCCCCAGGTCTCCATCCTGCATTGAAAGGTAAGTCTTGGCAGGCAGCATCCTTCTACCAGGTGAGGACAGTGTTTAAAATGCTGGAATTTGCCTAGAGAATGCTTTTCACACCAGCATTTAATCCAGAAGGGCAACACTGGAGCTAAGTGGGGAGAATGCTTTGCCTGTGCTAATGCACAGATTGAGTGTGGATACCCAGTGCAGCTAAAGCCCCCGTACTCTTGTGTAAGACAGAAAGAAAGCTGAATCTCTTTTCTAGCATCAAAGACATCAGAACAGAGTGTTACTCATTTAACTGTAACACCTGGCTGAAGTGGCAGGACCAGGAATTGAAACATCCGTGATATCTCTGTGCCTGTGACAGGCACCATGTTTTCATGCAGAGGTTTGGAATGTGTAAATGTCCCAAATGCAGAAGGGAATAAGCACATATGCATCAACAGGGAAAGAGAAAAGTCATCATGGGGGAAGGAGATCCCAGGGAACAGGAGAAGCTGCGGCCAAGTCCCCATGACCAAAATGGATTGTTTTCACCAGAAACATTTGGAAATGGGTATCTTCTTCACACAGTTAGAGAAAGACTAAACCTGACCTTCTTTTCTTAACAGGACCCCCATGAATAGATATTTCATTCAAAAAACTGCAGACTAGTTCTCCACTGAGCCTACCTCATCCTGTGCCCTGGGTGACCGCGCTTTGTGGTTTGGTGGGGTGAGATTTGTGTGGTTATTTGGGAAGAAACATATGTTCTGTTACATGGTAGCAGATCCAGTAACCAAATGGCAACCTAATTTCTGTCTATGGGTGAGATAAAACTGGATTCTGGCAGTTCTGACATATGAAAGGAAAGCATTTAGGAAAGAAGGCATTTTGTACCTTTTTTTGTTTTTAAGTAGAATTCTTTTCTGACCTAATACTTGAAGCCTAAAATCATTGTGTCAGAGCCCCTTCTTTCCCTGTTTTGATGGTAAAATGTAACATGTCCTTCCACACTTCATTAATTTGTGTTTTGTGTGCATCTAGCTAACTATGCAACCCCTAGGCTTTTGACTGTATGTTACACCATTTACTATTATAACAATTTAGCCAACAGCAAAAAAATCCTTGAAATGAGACCAAGCTACTTCTGAATATCTGCATCAGATATCTGAGTCTTGGCGCTAGCTCTGTAAAAGGTGGGGATTTAAAAATAACAAAACAAAACCCATGAAAATTATCCAATCCATGAAAAATATGCAGCCTCAGCAACATGGAATCACAGCAGGTACACTCTATCGGTGCAGAAGTGATTGCAAGCCCTGTCTTGGGGTGGACTCTGACAAAAGGGTTAATGCCTGGGAGGCACCCACGCGCAGTAGCCCCTCGCCAAGGTCAATGGGAGCCCTGCCTGCTGAGCTCATGCAGGATCAAGCTCTGTTTTTCCATGATGTTTAACACAATCGGGTAATGCGATGGTTTCTTTGCACTCTGTAGCTCTAAAAATATTGCTTTTCTGCAAATGACCTCGTCTATTTCATTATGAAACATAAAATCATGGAGAAATTACTTATGCAATCTTTTCTATCCTTTTTTTGTGGGGAACAGGAAGAGGAAGATAGGAAATTGTTTTTAAATAATGCTTTGTACTTAAAAGCTAATCTGATATTGTGAGTTTACCCTTTTCCTAAAGCTAGGCATATTCTCTAACATTTTGCAGTGGTAAATATGTAGACCTACCACTTATCCAGTAACAAGCAAGCATATTTGCAGTAGATTGGAAAAAATAAAAACAAACTAATGTATATTTTTCAACTTCCTGGTGCTTTAACCTTTCTTAAGAAAAGACTCTGGGGACATAATTGAAGGAAAGTGTTTTTCTTTACCAGATGGATTGCTTTCCTCAGATAATATTTTAGTTATGCCAATAAAATGAAGGGTACCCAGAAAACCATGAAACTGCCAGCAGTTGTTAGTGTACGACTATTACCAAGGCAGAAATGAGGCCAGAGCAGTGATAAATGTGCACATCTCTCCCTCCATCAGCTGAGGAATGACCTGGATACACTTTACATCTGAGCACCAAGTGGGCCAACATTTTTCACAGCAGCACTTAATAGTGGACATTAACTTAGCCCTCTCCAAAAGGGCTGACCCCGAGGCTACCCTCTGTGGTTCTCCAAACTGTAATCACTTCTGCAGTCTGTAATTTTATCAAATCGCATGCACCTTTTCCAGCCACTTATTGGCCAATTAAGTCAAGTTCTCACTGAGGGGGTCCAGCTGGCTTCAAGTTATCTTAGATGAATTGATTGAAGACATTCTGCAATCTATGAACCCAGTTTAATGATCTAGGTGATAATACTTGTAATTCTTCTCAGTCAAGGGAATTTGCTGCAGCTGTTGTCTGCAAATCCGTGTTCTGATACAGTGAAGTACCAGAAGAGCGTTAATCCGCCCTCAGAGTTTATAGTGATGGCTGCATTGTGAAATGGGAAATTTAACATTCACACAGCATTGCCAAGCAGAGACAATTTTTTTGTTGATGTGTTTTTTATTTTATTCTATTGTGAGTGTTAAAGAGGTTACATGGAAGAATACATTACTGATAATACTTAAAATTGGAGACTGTACAGCAGTATGAAACAGCCTACTAAAATATTGCATAAAATGTTTGAGCTAGAAAATGAGGTTTGCCTCAGAGTATGAACGTACCATTTTTAAAATTTGGAGGTGGAGCAGAGCTCCAGAAATAAAGCCACTGGGCCAGATGAGCTCCCTAAGACATTCCAACTGTCTGGAGTCAGTTTTGCTATTCCAGAGTTATGCTGGTATAAATGAGACAATAATCTTTCTCTTTTTTAAAAAACTGATAAATCTTTTATAGAAGACATAAATAAGTACGGGGAACAGGTGCTACTTTCAACTGTACCAGAATAAATCAGGAGTAGCCTCACACTTACATGGTGTACACTGATAAAGAATCTGCCTCTGAGACTACAGTCCTTCTCTTCCCCAGATTTAGAGCCCTTGAAGTGCTAATGAAGGAGTGCCATACTTTGACACAGGCCTGGAGTGTGTCTCCAAGACCTGCAGTTGCCTGCATGAGGACCTATGAAAACAAAGAAATAATCATATTTGCTTGCTTTGGTGGCATGTGCCTCTTTTCTGAGCCCCAGGAATGCTAATTCCTTCCCTATGAAACAAATAATGTAACTAACACTAGGTAATATTTCTCATGTTGAAAATTGAAAATACTTAGTAATGAAATATCCTATAGTGCATCTGTGAAGTTTCTGTTTGTGGAAGGGGATGGCTGGGGTTTGATTTCCCTGCAAAAGCAGCAGCTGCTATATTAATTTATGCTGTGCTGCAGACACCCATTCGCTTCTCAGTCACAGGGACTTCCCTCCTGCGCGGCGTGATTGAGCTCAGCTCTGCCAACGCCTGCCTTGCCGAGAGGCTCTGCTGTGTTTGAAGAGATTTTTTTTTTTTAACCTGTAGCATGATGGGAAAAATCACTTTTTTATGGGATACTTCTTCAGAGAGTTATGCAAGTTTCCAGCTCCATCCAGCTCTCCCTGTGCTCGCATCTGCTGAACCTGCCATCAGAGATCTCCTAGCTGTCATGGCCAGAGGGTTGTGCTGGGTGAGCAAAGCCCTTCTCCCCACCACAGCCTCAACCTACCCTTGTGTGAGGCCAAAGCCTGAGTTCAATGGGGCTTCTAATTTTTTTTTGTGGACTTAGATCAAGCTGTGTTGCCAAACCCAAGTCTGTTAGTCAACTTCAAGCATAAGTGTACTTCAAGCATAAGTCTTTGGGGATTTGAAAAGTGTTGTAAAAATGATAGAAAATGAGGATCTTCTCTTCAGATAATTTGGCTGGATGAAGAAGCCACAGATTGAAGAAATGGAGCTGCTTTGCCTATGTGTGCTGCTGTTGCACCTGGGGAAAACTGTGCTAACCTCTAGAGGTCAGTTTTCCAGTGGCAAGGCAGGGATCATGGCGCGAACTTCTGCAGAGCTCTAGGTGGCTGCAAGCTCAGGACATTTGGTGTCAACATCAGTGTATGTAGTTTGGACTGAAACCCTGTGTATTCACAGGCTGTAGTTGAGTTCCTGGGACCCCTACCTCTGGGGAAGATGGACGCATGGCGAGGATCCCCAGGCAGCCCTTGCCCATGGCCCTCTCCTCCCAGAGATGCTGTGGCCATCAATCCAGAATAGGGGGGTCTCTGTGCCATGGTCTGTGCTGGCTGGGTACAACACATAGCTTTCCAGGGGATTTGGGGGAAGGGGGTGAGACATGTGCTTTGCCATTTATGAAATTAGTGAGCTGTAATTTCATACGAGTGTACAGTAGGAAATGTCTTTGATGCTAACCATAGAGAATAACTCTGAAATTAACTGCACCAAGGGCATGCTCCTGCCTGACTGGGTTGATCTGCACAGAGCTGTGCCTTGGTGTCGAGTTGGCCATGCTTCAGTGGACGCACATTGTGCTTGCCCTGCTGTTGATGCTCAGAAGGGAGAATGGGGCCAGGGATCTCTTCCCGTAGCAGGGCTTAGATTAAAGTGTATATGACTAAGGAAGCTTGGTATGGCCACAGAGAACATCTTGTTCCCTATATTTAGCCATAGGCAATGTCAAGTACTATATGTTATATGAGTGCTTTTCTCCAGTCCTGTAGGCCTTATTTTAGAGGTTGACTGTGTGAGTCAAAGGGCTTAGTTCTAAAATAACAGTCCTAAAAAAATACTTGATTTTTCATCTTTGCCACCCAGAGCAGCAATACTCAAATTAGAGGACTACCTTGCCTGAGACAGAAAGCAAGATCTCTGCTCTTGCAGTCCTGCTGCATCTCCTGCCAGGGCCAGGCACTGTTGTGGCAGCAGCCCTGGTGCAGTGTTATATTTTCACCATGGATACACTAAAAGGAGGGGTTAATTAGCATGGCTGCCTTTGAGCCTCTGCTTGAGACGGAAGAAAGAGTTTATTCAGTAACACTAGCCAGCTTCCAAACACTTTATGGATTTTGCCAAGAGGTATCACAGTCATAACATTTGAATATTAGCACTTTATGGCTCTGCCACACTAACAACTGCTAATTTGGCAGCTTGGACATTGCTGAGCACTGCCCTGAACCTTGTGTAGTAATTTACACCTATGCACAGCCACAGCTCTAATATAGGAACATTTTACACCCAGTTCACATGTACGGAGATGATTAGCAGTGACAAAGCCAGGAGAAAGCCTGATATTAGATTCCTCTTGCGTTCCCCCTTCTCCTTTTCAGGACTTAATTTTCCTTTCCTGGAACACCCGGAGGTAGAGTGTGGGAAAATCCTGGGCTGCCGACTCATCCACCACAGCATCTTTGGGCAGCTTGCTGTGATAAGTCACAGAATGGAATATATTTCAGCAGAGCACAACCACTTTTAACTGGCCCAGGGAAGTCATCCTCCAAATAACCTCCCATAGCTTTATCAAGATCTAGAGATGTGTTTTCTTCCCATGGCAATAGATCAGTATTTCTGTTGGCCAAGCAAAACAAAGTTAAAATGTTTGATATTTTATACTTGAGTGTTGTTTTCTCCAGTTTTCATTGTGCTCTGCCTTTTGTGTACATGGATTTAGGAAACCCCTCTCTATGATTTGCAGTGTTAAATTCTGTCGCCTCCCTCCTCCCTGCCCCATTCCTTTTATTAATACTAGGATGATGTTCTCTGCTCCTCATACAGCTATCTGCAATTAACATATCAGCACTCTGATACTCTTCTGCAGCTGTGTTGTTTGAGGTGTGATAAATAAGTGGTGAGTGTAGGTCTCCTGCTGCAGAGGTGACTTGAGTCCCTGTTGCTTGCTGAGGCTGCTGTCCCTGCTGGTGTTAGCCATCAGCTGTGCCACACATCGAGAAACCTCTTCCTGATGTAAGTACTCTTGGCATCGCATTTCTAATGAGCATCATGTTTGTGGTGTCCCCACTATAGACCTTCTCCTGCTGAGGCAAGCTGATGTCTCATGGAAGAGCTCCTCCTCATTTACTCTTCTTCCCTGGCTCATAGGTAAATGCTGGGTTTTCTGAGCCTCCTTGCTCAGCTCCATACCAGGCTTGTTTCTGAGCTGGTGGGAGCCATTTCCTGGGCTGGGTTACAAGGAGCAGAAGTAATTTCCCATGGTCCTTGGGGAATGGGAATACCCTGGAGAACTGGACAGTGGCTGCTCCCTGGTTTGCAGTGCAAAGGAAGTGGATTTACCAGAATTAAACATGTATATCTTCTTTTTAAATAATACCATTTTTTTTAGTTTCTTTTAAAAGAAAGCAGCTGTGGTGTTATATAAACAGATAAAAAATAAGGGTCAGTCTGATGGGTAGTTCTCTGGGAAAAGTCCAAGATGCTTATCTCATTATTTCTTGGACTACTTTAAAATCAAATATGTCTTTCCCTTATGATAAACTGTCCTTGCTGCTGGTGGGAATAGACCTGGATTACATTTGTAATGATAGGTAGGAGAGAGTGTGAGTTTGTTTGTTTCTTTTTTTTTGCAATTTCCTAATTATTTTTATATTACTAATTACTAAGATCCTGAGCCCTGGGTGCCTAATTCAATGTGTCTACAAATGGCCACAGAACAAAGCAGGACTGAATTTCTGGAGGGTTTAGACTTAGGTGCATAGCATGGCTTGGGAATTTGGGCTTTTTCTGACAGTCTGTGTTAAGTGTTGAAGCTCTTTAATATAAAAAAATGTTAGCAATGAAAGCTTGCAATCAAATAAACAACAACAGGGCAAAACTGTATTTCACCCTCTAATTTGATCTATAAGAAATGTAAATCACTCATCCAGAAGAGAGAGATTTTCAATTAGTCCTCTTTTCTTAAACATGCAAATCCCCCAGCCATGTTTAGCAGCACAGTTTTGCCCTAACTCTGCAGAGAATTCCCAAGCAACCTTTAATAGACGGCCATGCCTTCAGGCTTGTCCACTTATGTTTTCTCTCCTGCCTGGGCACAAGATAGATTATGCATATTATTATTCATAAGTGCCACCTATTGAAAGCATAACCACAGGCACGTTTGCAATGGGCTTGCCCCAGCTGTCCCCACTCATGTGAAACATTCCTGCTCTCAGATGGACCCCTCCAAACCATCCCCTCAAAATCGGTGCTATTTTATTGCCAGACATCCTGGCATGGAGAAGGACTTGCAAAATGACCCATGGACTTTAAAGGTGGCTAAAATTGAGGGAACTATTCCTCATTTTCCTCCTGCAGAGGTTCTTCCAGCTGATGCTTTTGTTGCCTCTCCCTGACCCCTGAGGCTAGTGCTGTCTTGTAGGGCACTGGGGAGAAGGCTCTAGCCCAAGGTGCCAGGAATCATGGAAGGCAGTGATATGATATAAAATATGTGTTCCTCATTAAATAATGGAATTTTTGTGACTGGTACAAGAAACAATAAATAGTTAGTACAGAAGAACTGAGAAGTAAATAGGTGGGAGTCTCATGGACTGGATGTTATTTGATCATTCTTAGATAAAGGGTAAATATAACTGCTTTTCTGTTCACAGAATGTAGTTTTAGAATAAATACATATTTTTTTTATTCTGCTGTTGCATATTACACCATTTTCCAGAGAATTTGAGTGTGTTGGTATAAAGAACAGGTTTTTCTCTTCTTCAGACATGCTAGATACAAGTAATTTTCAGTTTGCCATAAAAATTATTTTCAAAAACATATAATTATTAATAAGGAATATAATTTAAATAAATGTTTTAAATGCTAGTGGCTAGAATTAAGCATAGCCCTATGTTTCTACAAAAGGTCAATTGTGATTCTAATTACTCTTATGTAAACTAGATAATGCCTGAACTGCAGTTATAATTAATATATATGCCTTATTGCCAACTTATTGCATTTTTGATCATTAGAATCTGGTCAGCATTATTATGTCTGGACAGTCTGAACAAACATGTAAATGGATGTGAAACTCTTTGGGCTGATTTTCTGTTATACCAGTTTTATGATGACATAACAGCATTAGCTCAAACTGCTCTGCACAGGGATAAATCTGTGGCATTAGAATGGGGCAGTAGAGTTGAGTGATGGGAAGGACTGCGCCAGTAGAGCAGGATGGACAGCAAAGAGATATAATGGGGCTAGAAATACAGTTGCAATGTCTTCCTTCCTTAGGAAAGTCTTGCTGATTTCCAGGGGGAACACAGCAGCCAGGAAATGTCTTCTAGGTGTTTTTCTTCTCTCTCTATGGAAAGGCACGGTGGGAAGTGCTTTTCCTGGCTGTGGATGGAGCTGAGCTGTGTGACAAGAGGTACAGCTGCTTCTTTATTCTGCAGAGGGCTCTAATTTTTGGCTTCCAGAGAGCAATGAAGCCATTACTTGAGCATCATTATGTGTGCCCAAGCACAGCTCCACTGCGCAGTGACAGTGGGCAGGACACTGGGCAGGAGCCCCACTGCTCGACTGCCCCTGCCTTCCCGCACTGCCCTGGAACCCATGGGCACAGTTACGGCTGCAGCTCAATCCAAGTCTGCCCAGGGCATTTCTGTTCTTGGGTACCAACTAAAGAGTAGAGGGAGAATAGAAACTTTGTACCCTGACACACTTCTTCAACATCCTTTCCCTTTCTTTTCCCTGTGGAGAATGCAGGATGCTGATCTCTGTCTCTGAGTAGGTCCTGAGCTGGGCTCTGTGTTGGCCTGTCCCTGTCCCACCCCCAGCACTGATTGGGATCCAGCCAGCGACTGCCAGACGCTGGCTATGATGGGCATGGGACTTGGACAAGGGATCCTCACACCACCCTGGAGATCAGGTACCTGCTGAAAAACCTACTGAAGGGTATTAAAGCCTGACAGAGGTGTGTTTTCCCCCCATGCTGGGGGTGGCACTGGATGGAAAGGTTAGCCTAGGGTGGAAGCAATGACAACTGAAGTACCCCTAAACTGGGAGAAGCCAGGGCCATGGAGGCAGTCTGGGCTCATGCTGAGGGTTGGATATTGCATGCAGGTTTTCAGCGTGCTCAATGAGGAATTTTTAAAATAGATGCAATTAAAAGTAAAATGTAAGGAGATGGTGCCAAAGATGCACCTTTAACCTCCAGATAGCTGGCCTCTCTGTTGGAGGAGGCTTTGCCCATACCCCTAGCTGCCACTAAAGCTTGAGGAAAGCACGAGCATACCTGTTCCCAAAGAGATGTGGGATAATCCAGCACGTGCACAGGGCATCTGCACTGCTGGCCTTGGCAGAGGTGGGAAGGAAAACTCAATACCTCCACTTGCATCTGTGTGTTTGTGTAGTGGAGGTAAGCACAGGAAAAACAAATGTCTCAATTTCAAATACGCTTGACATGCCCCTCTCTCACCACCTGGACTAGGGTTGCTTTGCCCTCCCTCTGCTCAGCTGAGCAGTGAAGGGACAATGGTGCTGCTCTGGGCTGGGGGGCTCCTGAGGGCCCAAGGAGACACTTTCTTCATGGGAGAAAGTGGGTGTTATGACTCCTTCTCTCACACTTTCTACCAGAGATGAGTTAAAAACTGAAGTCAGATCTCCAGAGCTGCCTGGGGAAATATTCTGTAACTGCACCTCTGTTACCTCTCTGACCAGAGGCAGGTTCAGAGGTTTATGCAAACCTGTGAGAAACCCAATTCTTTGTTTTTAAAACCCTTCCAAGGCCCTCTTCAGCCCATGATGCTAGCCATGGACATAAATGTCTTGGATGCCTGGATCTGCTTTGGAACATCCTCTGGGTGCTTTTAACATAAAAACTCCTGCCTCCGTGGCCCTGACCCTCCTTAACAGCCTTGCCGTCTCTCTCTACAGTGGCAACGCATCATCTCCTCTCAGATGTCACTGGAAAACATTGCTTAACCTCTGTGCATCTCCCTTCTTCCCTTCACCATTATTACCCTGTGCTGTGATTACATTTATGGCTGTGGGAAGCGTTGGAGCATGGCTTTCCTGGGAGGCATGGTGCGGGTGTCTGCTGCATGGGATAATGGGCTCCAGCTCTGGCCTGGGAAGTTGGTGCTAGGGTGAGAGGAGAGTGTGCATCTCTGCGCCTGCTCACTCCTTGGCCCCTCTGCCGAGCCTGCTGACAAGGGACAAGGGTGCCAATTAGTGTCAGTCGCACGGGTAGCCAGTGATGGGGACACCTGTGCGCCCAGGCCACGCGGGCCAGCGCCTCACTGCCACCGCCTCAGCACAGCTGTCAGATAGGGACAGCTCTGCCACGGCTGACCTGTACCCCTTCAGAGCCAGTGATTTAAGAGGTGAAAGACATAAGGTGCCATTACCCACCCCCGGCAGGGCACAGCAGCTGAAATGGCTCTGGAGCCCACAGCTGCAGCATGGGGACTGGGTTTGTCCTGCTGCTGGGAAATGCTTGGTAAAGATGCAGTGCTTTATCACCCTCTGTGACACTATGTTACTTTACAGTGCTGTGGTTTACAGTATGTTTATAAGGCTAGATCAGTCTCCATCCATCTCCTACCTTCTAACGTGCAATGGCTGCTCATTGCTACATTTGTCTTTGTGAAGAAGAAGAGTGATAACTCTTCACTCAAGTAAAGATAAATATTGCAGTGTCCTTTGTGGGTGTGTATCATGCAGTGTTTAGTGTGAGCAGACGAACTGTATACATGCTTGCAATGCCCAAATGTTTTATATACGTGTGCAGGTGTGTGTCTAATATTGATGCCCCCAGATATACACAAAGTTGCATGTATGGTGGGCAAGTGCTCACTGTGCACCTCTCTGTAGGAAAGCTGTATTCATATGTGTACACTCGCATGCATAAATATTGTCAGGGGGAAAAAAAATCAAGTCACTATAGATAGCATCATGGAAAATTAGAGATGAAGCTGAGAATAGACAGCATTAATAACCCAGGTTGTTATGTCACCAGTCAAGTAAGATGCCTTATGAAGAGGAAAAAAGAGCACATGGAAATCTTTAAGTAAGGTATTCAAGTGTCATAGGCACCGGCACCCAGGAGCACGTGCATTTAAAAGGATGAGTGTGTGTGTGTTTGTGTGGGTGTGTTTTATGCATCTGAAAAGGCTCCCTGAGACAACTGAACACAAAGCCAGCACATGTTTGTGTTAGGTTGAATGCTGGCATTAAGATGATTATATGACTCTATTAGCAGGGTGTTATGGCTCCAATTTCACTTAACATCTGAGTTCACATTAAAATATGCCCTTGGCCTGACAAGGCATTATTAACTTGCATTTAATAAAAATAAAATATTACATTTAAAAAAATTGAAAGCTGACAAATTTGATTTAAATGAATACTGAACTCCAGGCAAATGTGTTGCTTGAACTCTGCCTGCTGTACTGGAGCTGACAGGAAGCATTAAAGTAATCCTGAGTGGTCAATATGTGATTAAATATCACATGTCAAGCTTAGCAGGAATGTTCCTTCCAAAGAAAATTATATTGTTAAAAATAAGTGACAAATTCTAAGCAGCTCCTTCAAATTCATAAAGATATGTGAAAGAATAGAAGCCTGTAAAAAACTAGGATGTCTGCAGGAGACAGAGAATATAGTCTCATGCACAGAGCCATATAAAGCATCTACAGATAATCAGATAAAAATGATTACACATATTTGAAGCAATAAATTTTCTTTGCATTTGCCATAGAAAATAAAGAGAAGAGACATGCTACATTTTCACACCATATTTTCATCTGAAAGCTTTTGCTGTCATGCTGTTCTGTCTAAAGGGATTATTTATTTATAGACACTCAAGAATCTATATGTGTACATACATGCATAGACATATATACACATGCTAAAGCCATTGTCAGCAGTATTTAGAGAGAGAAAATTAGAGCTAAGTTAAATTTTAAAGGAAATAATTGTAACATTAATAATAAAATGTCCACCCTACCCTGTCATTAGATGTTTGGGAACACTAATGCTTCATGGCTATCATCTGTTACAGATTCCAGCTGGGAGAACATGCTTAAACATGACCAACTTTCATCATGTGTTTGATGAAAGACAGATATAGATGTCATTGCTCCCCACTTGCTTCAGCAGGATCAATCCAGGATTACCAGAGTGCAATAAGGGCAGTGTCCAGCAGTATATTTACATTAGGCATAGCAGTAAAATATCAGAATCTACAGCCTCAGATAAATGACTTGATATGCCTAGGTCAAGAGGTTACCAAAGCCAGGTGAGATCTGAGAACTATTTATCACTGCCTGAGCTCAAATTAAGTTTTAAATATTGTCAAAAATGAAAAACTGCTGCCAGATGGTGTCAAGTTAATTCATCTCACACTGTAGTCAGAAGCTGTCCTTTAGTTCCATCATGGTGACTCCTATCCTGAATTAGAGGGGTGCCTGTCAGAGAACCTCCTTTAGCAAGGAAGTAGGGGCTCTGCTCAGCCCTTGCTTCCTGCTTACAAGATGGATTTGTTGCATTTCTGTGGCTTGTGGCTACAGGAGATCTCTACTACACACAAGGGTCTGAGACACAGACCTTCTTACAAAGCAGCAGATGTTAGGTGGTGAGATTTGAGGCCTCTTTAGCTCCTACTTGATTAAGAAACCTGCTATTCTACCCACCTGGCCCAGGGAATGGGATTTGTTGGTCTGTAGAAAGAGGCATTTGGGGATGAAGACTTTGACCCTGGTGTGTTAGTGCAAAGAACCGTGGAGCTCTCCCACACATTGCACAGGGCTGGCACAACTGGCCTGCTCTTTTCCTCTGTTCCTGTTTCCATTTCAGGGCTGTAAGAAGCATGCCACCCTGCCTATCCTTGTCGTCTCTGGGCAAAGGTTGGGATATGTTTTAGTTTACGGTGTTCAAGGGAACACAAAATGACATCCATCAATTTTATGCTTCTTCTCTCTCCCTCGCCCATCTGCTCTTCTTCCTGAGCCCTGCCTTCAGCTCTGGCTTCAAGCATAGTGCTGGAGCCCTCCAGCAGCAGGGAGTCTCCCGAGGCAGTGGGAAGAGGGTGTCCCTGGATCAGGGCTTCCTCTACTCTGATGTGCATTTGTGCTGGCTGCCTTGGATCTCCCTGCAAGCTGGGTTACAGCCCCCAGCCCTTTGGTGTAGACAGGGGAGATGAGGACCCTGTGAACAAAGGCCCAACTAATGGGGCGAAGAGAAGCAGCAACCAGCAGCACAGGAGGCTTCTATGCCAGGCTCTCCCCAGCAAACCTGGCCCGTTGGTGCCAAGGTGCCTGAGAACTCTGCTTTCTATGGCTATCGTGTACTGCTCTGTGGTTTTTGGTGTGCCTGAGTAAGGGCATTGTATGTTTGGAGTGATCACTCACCACCAAGCCAAAGAACCTCAGATTCCCTTATCCCCAGAAGCCTTGTCGCCAGCTCCATCTTTTCTCTGGTTGTGTGAGTAGAGGAAAATACAGGACTTCTCTGAAGTCCACCAGAGCTAGAAGGGTCCTTTCGTAGAGACTACGGGAAGATAGCATCTTGTGGTAACAGTAAAATCAGAAGAGTGGAGTGAGAGATGCTCAGAGCTCTGCTGTGCCCTTTGCAAGGAGTGGTTTGAGCTGGAAACTGGTTGTGTGCTATTGCCGTAGCATTGTTAACAATGCAAGGGCACTGTTATTTGAACAGGGGAAGAAATCAAAGCCAAAGGATGGTTAATCTTTTCATGAGAAGGTGATACTCTGCCTTTTGGGCTGGCTTGTTTCTGTGCTAGCACGGGAAATGGTATTTCACTGGAGTAGGAGAATGTAGTGTTGTTCTTCTGCCTTGCATTACTGAAATAGGGTCAGAGCTTGACAGGTGTATGTGTACCATGGTTTTACAATCTCTATACCTCCTCCCCATGTGGGAAAAATACCATTCTTATTTGCAGTATCTGATTTCTTGTGGGGTGCAGGAGCTGAAGCTGCAGAGGGGTCTCTGAGCAGACCCAGATATGGGGAGTGGGCTGGAACCATGGTGAGGGCCTGCCTGGGCAGCCAGGGTGAGATGTTCGGCTGTGCGTCCTCCTGCCTTCACACCTCTCCTGAAGAGGAGAAAGACTTTGTCATAAGGACAAGTGCTGCTGCAGCCAGGGAGTGAGAGCGTGTCCGTTTGGGATGCAGATGAGACAGTTTCCAGCAATCAGAAGGATGGGGTAAAGTGGGACACACTAGCAACAAGCAAATTATCAAGCCTGTAAGCATAAAGATTGCAAATGTCTCCTAGTTTCTTAAATTATTATTTTTGGCAGGGTTGCATATGTTCTCTGTGCTCATTCCATGAATCCAGCTGATTATTATTCCAATCACCAGAGGAAGAGAGAGTCACATTAATTTGTAGTAATTAATAGCACTGATGCATTTGACAGCGCATGTTAACAAGCCTCTTTGATTGTTTGGATCTCTAACTGCGGCCCTTCTTGTTTGCATCTCCTCCGAGGAATTCATAATATCAAAGCTTAACGGTATCTGATACTTGTCAAAATGCAATTTATAAAAGTTTAATTCTTTTATTGATTTAGTTTGGTTTTGATGCCTGCAGAGTCAGCTCCCTTGACAGAACTTAGCGGATTCAAATGCTTGTCACCAGCTCGGCCTCCTTTTTGCAGGGAACAATTGCCATAGGCCAAGCCAACAGGCATGGTTTAATTGCCATTAATTAAAAGCATAAATCTCTTTTTTCTTCAGTTGCTCTGCTCTTAAAGGGGGCTGCATCTCTCTCTCTTTTCCTGTGTTTGTCAGAACACCTTCTGGCAAGTAAAGTTAACCCGTTCCGTCTTCCCAAGCACTTTCTGGAATAATCTTTTGAAGCATAACTCTTATGATCTGATGTGAAATGCATGCGGTTCGGTGATATTTAACAAACTGGATTTCTTCTTTATTGCAGTATAATGAGGTCAAATGAATCCCTCCATGGGTTGTATACATGCTTAAATGGTTTCTGCATCAAATTCTTTTTGACAGCAAATAAAACAGCAGCCAAACAAAACATCAGCTACTTAAAATTGGCCGGAAAATCAGAACATAGTGTGATTGGCAAAAATGAAATTAAAAAAGAAATCCCAGTGCGAGCCTCCCTACTCGCGGTGGGTGGGAGGGCCGAATCCCGACGGGGGTGCTGCCGCCTCGGCCGCTGTCGCCGGGGCGCGGCCGCCGCCCGGGGAAGCGTCGCTGCAAGCGGACCGGATGATGGCTCTAAAGCGTTTACACATATTAGTTTTGCTGCATCTGGCAGCGTTACTGGAGCGGGGAAGCCCGCGTCCCGTCGCGACGGGGCGAGCGAGGCCGGGGCAACCGGCGAGGAGGAGCCCGGGCCCGGCCGCCCCCGCCTCGGCCTGCGCCTGGGGCGGCTCCCTGGCACTGCCACCCTTTCTGCTTCTTTGTTTGTTTGTTTGTTTGTTTGTTTGTTTGTTTGTGTAGGG
>NC_087557.1:15327049-15362049 GCF_036250125.1 Pseudopipra pipra
TGTGAGTTAAAGGATTATGCTAGTGTAACATATTACCCCGAATCCTGCATTCCCCCCGGGATAATTAGGACATAGTTTGGGCAAATTGCAAACCACGACAGCAGGATAAATACAGCCGCCGCGGGCTGCTTCCCTGCTGCAGAAAACCTGCCTGGGCATTTGTAGATATTTAAGTGTTTTTCCCTTTCTCCTGTTATTTCATTTTACTCCTCAGTTTTCCTCCTTCTTCTGTTCCCTTTTCTTCTCCTCGTTCCTCCAAAGGCCCCGATCTGTAGGGACGTGCTGGCAGGTCACCCCGCCGTGCTGCCAACCCAGCTCGCACCGAGGTTGCGGCTCCCGCGCTGCCTCCGGCCTCGTCCGCGCTGGGCGCCCGTCGGGGACAACGGGGGCGGCCGCCACCGCCGCCCAGCGGACACGGGCGGCCCTGCACCTCATTCGGGCCCGCCGCCTCTGCTCCCTCACCGGCCTCCGGGCGCAGCACCGGTGCCTAAAGCCCGGCGGCAAACCGTACGGCTGGCTTCCCCCGGCTGCCCGCGGGGCGGCTGACGGCCGTGTGGAGCCGTCGGGACGGAGCGGGCGATGCTCGGTAGCAACGGGCTGCCCGCGGGCAGGCTTCCCTGCCGTCGAAAAACTTCTTCCGAAGTGCCGGCAGTGGGACCGGGACCTGTCCCGCCGCACTACCTTTCGGGTGTGGCACCGGTGACTGGTGAATCCCAGGGAAGCACCGCGATTTATACCAGCGAGGACACAGAAGCTCCTCGCCCCCCTCCATACGAGGGAAGGCCGGCCCCAAGCCGTCGGAAGAGGAGCCGAAGGCCGCGGCACTCTCCACGTTGGCATCTCTCATGTCGGGGCGTAGCTTCTCATCCCACACCGCTGTTCCGGGGCTGCGGCATCTCACGTCGGATCCAAACACTCGCAACGAATTACCAGCTGGACACTGTCTCTCGCTCCCGTTGAGCTCCCCAAGCGCTCCCCACACTTCTCCGCAGCTCTGAGCGGGACGGCTTCCCCAGGAAACAAAACGCGGTGGGAAACGGGGTGGAGGCGCACCCGCGCTGCCACCACATCCGCATGGCACTGTGCAGGGCCGGACGGGGCTCTCCCGGTACGGCAGAACGATGAGGGGGTTAGAAAGGACCCTCGCGTCCTCACTCCCCACTCCTCACTCCAGGCTGGCGGGGGGCTCCCATCACCGGGGCAGCCTCTGTATGTGGGGCGGAAATGCCAGTGACCCTACACTTAAGGTAACCCCTAGTGCCCTCGCTGAATACCAGCACCCGAAAAATGCCTCTTGGGCTCATCCTGCCCTAATCTTTCCCTGAGCCTCCACTACTATGCCCAGTTCCCTTGTGCCCCGAGGTTTGGTGCCGCAGACGTTTTGGGGGCTGGTTGGGTCTCGAGTCTACTGGAGGCCGGGAAGAGAGGTGTAGGGCTGTGCTTCATAGGACCCTGGAAATGGCAATTCCTACTAAAATAAAACTCGGAGAACTCTAAATCATTCATTATCACCTTTATAATTACTCTTCTAATTAGCTTGACACGCTGCTTCATCAGAATTAATACGACGTCTTGTCGCTGGCACTTCCTATTATTCTGACATTCAACCAGGGAACCGTCCCGGGAACACCAGACGATACTCTCCGGGAGGATCCACTCCGGTGACCGGGGGAATAGAGGCCCGACGGGGCGGCGGCGGCGCGGACAGGTCCGGGAGGGAACGGGGGCGCGCACCCGCCTCCCGCGGCCGTGCCCGCCGCCGCCGCTGATTGGCTGCGGCCCGCGCTGCGTCAGCCCCCTCGCGGCCCTCCGCCAATGGGGGCGGGTGGCGGCGGCGGCAAAAGCCCGGGTTTATAATAAACGGCGGGGGGGGCCGCGGCGGCTGTGACGTCACGGGGGGAGTCGCCGCCGCCGAGAGGAGCTCGGTGGGCACGGGCGGGCGCGCCGCAGTGGCCGGTGTCCGCCCCGCTCCGCGCCCGCAACTTCCCGCAACAAAGTTGGGTAGCGGCGAGCCGGCCCGGCGGCGATGTGGGGCTCGGCGGGGGCCTCGCGTTAGTGTCGCCCGCGCCGGCGGTGCGCTGATTGGGGTAACCCAGTTCTGCCCCCCCACATCCCTTCTCCTCCACTCCCGGTGAGACCCCCGCGGCCGCCCACGGGGATGCGGACGCGGCGCTGAACGGTCCGCCATGGAGGGGCCGAGCGGGTCCAGCTTCGGGATAGACACGATCCTGTCGGGTGGCAGCACCGGCAGCCCCGGAGTCATGAACGGAGATTTTCGCCCCCACGGCGACGGCCGGCCGGCGGATTTTAGGAGCCAGGCCACGCCGTCGCCCTGCTCAGAAATCGACACGGTGGGGACGGCGCCCTCGTCGCCCATCTCGGTGAGCATGGAGCACCCCGAGCCGCATCTAGGGGTGGCGGAAAACCTCCCGCCGCCGCCGCACCACCTCCACCTCGGCCCGCACCCGCCGCCACCGCCGCCGAGTTTGCAGCCGTCGCCCCCGCAGCCGCCGCCGCCCCAGCTGGGCTCGGCCAGCTCCGGCCCCAGGACTTCCACATCTTCTTTTTTAATTAAGGACATTTTGGGCGACAGCAAACCGCTGGCGGCGTGTGCACCTTACAGTACCAGCGTCCCCTCTCCCCATCACACTCCTAAGCAGGAGGGCAGCGCGGCCCCGGAGAGCTTCAGGCCCAAACTCGAGCAGGAGGACGGCAAAGCCAAGCTCGACAAGCGCGACGACACGCAGGGGGACATCAAATGCCACGGTAAGTACGGCCCGGCCCTGCTCCGCACCGCTTCGGCCGCCGGTAAAACCGGGGCCGCTGCGTTCGGCCTCATCGGTGAAACGAAAATCGTGGGGAAAATCTGCAGTAGGAGCGCTCGCTCTGCCGGGACCACTCGGTGATCCTCGCTACCGCGGGGATAAGGTCGGTAGGAAATGAAATCGCTTTTTTTTTTTTTTTTTAATTTAATATCTGTTGGCCTTTCCTTCTCTTATTCTTTTATTTTTCTTTTTTTTTTTTTTCAAATTTAGCTTCTCTGTTTTTAGGAAAATAGCCCAAGCAGTGGGATCGCATGGGAAATCAGGCTGTATTTATTTTTAATGCAAATGCGCATAAATGATTCTCCGGCTTTCTAAGAACCGGCTGCTCAGCTGCACTTACTGCCTTCAGCCTTTTCATTTTTACTTATTAGATCTAAAATAAAATTAAGATTAAAAATTCCACTTCCCCAGCAATCAATAACAAATAAACGAAAAAAAACAACTTTTAATTAAAAATAAAATAATAATAATAACAACTCGGCCCGCGGTGGGCAGAGGGAGGTTGAAGGGCTTTGTGCGTTTGGCAAAACCCTCACGTTTCCCCTGCGCCTAGATAGAAGGTTTATTTTTCCGTCTTTAATTTTTTTTTTTTTTTTTTAATTAGGGATTTCATACTGATGGGGAAGCCCCCGCCGTGCGGGGTTCGGAAACGAAAATAGCGATGTGTGCGTGGGAAGGGGAAGGGAGGAAAAGAGTAAGGAAAGGCGAGCAGGGAGAGGAGATATTTTCCCTTCGGCGTCGGCAGAGCTGCCCTCCCCGCAGGCAGCCCGGTGCAGCCGAAAGGCAACAGGACACATTTTCCTTATTTTGCCGAATTAAGCTATTTTCGCCAGGCTCAGAGCAACGAGGTGCCCGCAAGTGCCGCTCGTTTTGCTCTTCGGCATTAGCATACGAGTGCCCAAACCAGATGTACAGTCTGGTCTGGCCATTTTTGTGTGCACCAACCTCCCCAGTGGGTCAATTAGGGAGATTATTGTTCTTCCTGCGGGGAAGATCAAGGAGCGCCACAAACCCGGGCCCGAATGGAGCAGGATTGACAGATCGATTTCCCGGCGTTTCGGGCCGGGGGGAGAGGGCGAGAAAATAACGAAAGCCCTGTAGTTGGCAAGCGGAGAGTGGAAATCCCGCCGTTCCCTGGACAGGCTCGCTGCCGCCCCCCGCCATACTTGACCGTTCCCCCCGTGCCCCGGAGGAGCCCCCGGGGAGGGGGCGGCGGGGCCCGGTAACCGCGGCGGGGCGGGGCGAGGGCCGAGCCGGTGTCCCGCCGGCCCTCACCGCGCTTCGGCTCGCTCACAGGGACAAAGGAGGAAGGCGATCGGGAGATCAGCAGCAGCCGGGACAGCCCGCCGGTGCGCGCCAAGAAGCCTCGGAAGGCACGGACCGCCTTCTCCGACCACCAGCTCAACCAGTTGGAGCGCAGCTTCGAGCGTCAGAAGTACCTGAGCGTGCAGGACCGCATGGACTTGGCCGCCGCGCTCAACCTCACCGATACGCAGGTCAAAACCTGGTACCAGAACCGGAGGTAAGACGGGCCCAGGCGGGGCGACGGCCCAGGGTCTCCCTGGAGAGCTGGGGGGCGGGCAGGCGCTGCTGGGTTCCTGCCCGCGGTAGCCCAGGGTGGTGCGGGGTGCTCCCGACGGCTGCCCCGCGCCCTTCCCGGCGGCAGGCTGGGGGGTCCAGCCCCTGTCACCGCTGCCGTAATTTTCTGTCTCATTACATACGGTCGCAGCCACCCTAATTCTGTCGCAAACCATTAGTGTCAGCGCGCTGCGATCTAACTGCGTACCACGGTTATTAATTTGGCCGTAGTCACCATATGCATGTGTCGTGGTGTGCGGGGCTGGGACGGGGAACCGGGCACAGCCGGGAGAATCGCACCGTGTGCGGGCCCACGGGGCCAGTGCGCCCCGTCGGGGCCCCGGTGGTGCGGGGCCGCGCAGGGGAGGGGGTTCGCCGCCTGCGGACTCCCGCGAAACCGGGTTAGGTGCCCCATCGTGGCGCCCGCCCTGCAGCCGCCTCTTGCTCCTCCCGGCAGGACGAAGTGGAAGCGGCAGACGGCGGTGGGCCTGGAGCTGCTGGCCGAGGCCGGGAACTACTCAGCACTGCAGCGGATGTTCCCCTCGCCTTATTTCTATCACCCCAGCCTGCTGGGCAGCATGGACAGTACGACGGCGGCCGCGGCGGCCGCAGCCATGTACAGCAGCATGTACCGGACTCCCCCCGCGCCGCACCCCCAGCTCCAGCGGCCACTGGTGCCGCGGGTGCTGATCCACGGGCTGGGGCCCGGCGGGCAGCCGGCCCTCAACCCCCTGGCCAACCCCATGCCCGGCACCCCGCACCCTCGGTGAAACGGCACCGCGGTCCCCGCAACGAGCCCTTCCCCTCCCCGTCCCCAAACAAGCCCCAGCACCGCAGAGGAGGAAGCGAGGGGAAGCCGAGGGGCAGGAGCTTCTGCAGGCAGCCACCGGCCACCGAGGGAGGCGATCAGTCAGAGCAGGGACTCTTGAACCGTGAACCCAGAGCCAAGCCCGTAAGTGAAACGACCACACGCGGGGGAAGGCGGGCAGAGCCGCGGGGCGACCCGCCGACCTCGGCTCCTGCGAGGCAGGACTTGGAGCTCGGAGAGAGAGAGGGACGGAGGGGGTGGAGGAGGAGAGGGAGAGGGAGCCCGAGCCCGCCGGAGAGACAAATGGCTGCGGAGGACGGAGGGAATGAGAGCGCCTCGACCCCCGCCCGGCGGAGAAGACCGGGGAAACAGAGAACTTTGCACTGATTTTTCTCATTACCTTTTTTTTTTTCTTATTGCAAAGTGGCATGCTCCCTAATGCGAACAGAATTGTACAGACCGAGTGCTGAGTGCTATATCATATTTATTATATGTCGTCCAAAAAAAAGGAGAAAAAATTTCACTTCTATACATTAGTTTAAAATGAACGAACGTGGTTCTTCCCTATCCCTTTTCATGTCTTTTTGGATTCAGTAAAATAAATGCTTAGATGATAAAATATAGATTTTTTTTTTTTTGTGACTGAAAAATTACAGGGGAAAGCAAAACAAAAAAGAAATAAACTTTATCTTTTTTTAACAAACGTGAAAATTCAAGGTAGCTAATTTCTCCGTGACAAGAACTCAAGAAATTCAGAGTAGAAAAGGCAGATGCCACTTTTTTATTTTCAATATTATATTGAACACATTTTGAGTTTTAGGCTTGTTGTTTCTTAACTGGCGCTGTTTTTCCCTATCTGTATTTTAAAGGAAAATCAAATCCCCCCTCAGGTGTCGTGCTCCTCGCTGTTATTTTAAGCACCTGGGCAGGGCGGCGGCGGGTAGAGGCTCTGGCCCTTGGGGGCGGGCGCAACGGGACCATGCAGGACCTGGGGATGTGGCCCCGGCCCGGCAGCTGTCTCCGCAGGGAGCTGGGACAGGCAGTGAGCGCCGGCAGGTCGGGGTGAGTAACGAGGGGAAACAGGCAGGGAGGGCAGAGGGGTCCCGGTGGACACGGAGCTCCCGAGCCCCGCTGGCCTTTGAACTTTATTGCTGTGCGTGACCGTCTCACCCGCCCTTTCCCCTGGCAGGCATCTTTCCTGCCGAGCGCTTCCCTTCCCCATGCCGGCCGCTGGGTCCCGCGGGGGCAGAGGGGTAGCAGGTTGGGACTGGGGGCTGTGACCCTCCATTGGGCTCCGGGGACGGCTGTGTCCCCAGCCTTTGGAGGTGAACACCCCCCTGTGAAGTTAGAAAGTTATACAGCAATTACCCATAAAACATTCATAAAGTCCCGTATTATCCTCTCCTCTGAGGGTTTGGCGCTTTTTTTTCCTCCTCTCTATTTTTGCTCGTGAGTCCCCTTTCTTTCGAGACAGAAGGCAAAAAAAAAAAAAAAAAAAAAAAAAAAAAACAAAAAACGAAAAAAAGGAAAAGAGAAGCCTCCGGGCACGTTTATTTGGGCTTTGCTAATTAGCGAGCGGCTTGCTGATTTCTCTGCTAATAAGTTCGCGCTAAAACCATATTGACCTTTGCCTTGATCTAACAAAAGGGGAGCGGGTCGGGAACGCCCACTTCGGTTTTCGCCCGTGTTGTGGCGGCCGCTGACTATTCCCCCGCGCCTCCTCCGTGGCCCCCAAATACCCCCCGCAGGAATGACCCGGGAGGGGGTCCCTAAGTGGCCAGAGAAATCTGTCTGCCCGCATTGCCACCGAGGTTTTCCCGGGAAACGCACCCTATGCGGGCTGGGGAAGGAGGTAGGAAATTTTGGGCTCGTTAGGGCCTTTTCCTGAGTCTAAACAACGAATCTCTCACGAAAGGAGGCAATGCAGCTGGAAAAGCTAGTCCCAGGTCGTTGTTCGTGATGGCTCGGTTTTGACTGCATAAACTCTCTGAAAAGTAGTGACAACAAGGAAGGAAAGTTCATGCAAAATAGATGTGTCCCCCTCACGAGCAGGGCCGGCCGCGGGGTGCCCACCCGGGCAGGGGCCTCTCAGCGCTTTGGGAACGGCAGAAGGAAGGAGCGAGAGAGGAGAGGGGGAGCGTGGCAGGGCTGTCGGTGCCGTGTCGGATAGTGTCTACAGCAGGGGCTACCAGAGGAGGTGGGCGAGGAACCACCACCTCCCCTGAAACGTATTTCCAGACTCAACTGGAAAGTACATGTAAGCTAGAGGAGGTTTGGAGCAGGAATCGCTCTTTCGCTCTTCCTTTCCCCATTTGGGAAGTGGGCCTTTGTCCCGCTCCCGATTCGCACCGGAATGGAGCCGACCCGAGGTCAGGCTGCCCCGAGACGGGGAAGGAACGGGCTCCGTTGCTTGTTTAAAATCCCCGGCACACGGGCCCGCATTTCAGCGCTGCGGCAGGACAAAGAGTCAGGCGGGCCGCGGGCCGGAACGCGCGGGGCCGCCTCCAGCGCGGTGAACGGCGCGGGGCCAAGCATCGGGCGCGGCTTGGCGCCGTTGGCTGCCGTGCCTTCCCAGACGTGCCGGCCGGGTTTCGTCCCCCTTTCCTTCCTCGGACAACTGCTTTCGCCGCGGCACCAGATTTGGTACCGAGCTGCTGAATTCCTGCGGTCCCGGTCCCTCTCAACCCTTCGCCCCTTCTGGGTGAAGGCCTGCTCTCGGCCCTGGAAGTGGTTGTGACCAAACAACCAAACCCATCTGTTGCCAGACGAAGGGGATGGGGTCTCTCAGCTTTAAACAGCGGGAAATACCGGCACCCGCCGGAAAAGAGCTGGCTGTTGGTGCGCTTGGCGTGGAAACAGTCCGTGAGGCTGTAGCAGACCTGTCAGTACGCGAGGGACCGCGGCAGCCCGCGGGGTGGCCCTTAGCGTTTGCTTTCCCCGCACCGGACAGCGGCCCGCAAGGAGCGGAGCAGTTCCGGCCCCTCCAGCCGCGGGGACTCCTGCACCTCGCCGGACGGCTGCGGCCCCTCCCGCTCTCAGCACCACGGACAGCTCCGGACGGCGCGGGCGGGCTCGGCCCGCACTCGGCGTCCCGCCCCGCGAGACCGCCCGGCCTTCCAGAGGTCGGGCTCGGCCGGGCAGCACGGGAGTCTCCCGTCACCCCGGACCTCGCGGCCGCCTTTCACGGCGCTTGCCGGCGGGCGATGGTGAAGACAGAGGAGGCTGATACAGCCTCTGGATGCCGAAGCGCCACTTGGCTCGTATCCCCGCTACCCACCGCCCCGGAGAGAGCCTCTGTCCTATCCCGGACCTGGCTCTTCGGCCCTGAGCTGGGGCTGTGTGCTGACTGTTTGAGCGTTGCCTCTGCACCAGCAGGAGGGGTGAAAAGCGAGATGGGGCCGCTCCACTTCCCCCGTGTCGCATCACTCTTGTTTGACACCGGCGCGGCCGCGGTGAGACCCGGGAGACCCTTTGGACACCCTATGCCCGATTCCCCTTTGGTTTGTTTCCTCTGGGCCGTGCTATGTGTTTTACAGGTGGGCACGCCGCGGGAGGCTCCTTCGGGGAACCCGTGGTACGCTCAGGCAGGTTTCGGCGACTCGCTGGGCTCCAGCTCTGGGCTGAGCCGTCCCGGCAGCGGAGCCGCGGGCGGGCTGCTCCGCTGCCCTTGGCTGATGGTCTCTCTTGCAGGATGCAACAGCAGGATGATGTTTAATTACTTCGCTCTCTCGGGGAATTAGCTTGGCCATCGTTAGGGCAGAAAGTGAGAAGGGGAACTCCTCTGGAGTGGGGTACAGAGACAAGGATTGTATTTGCCGCTCCGAGAGTGCTCGCCCTGGCGCCGGTGTGGCAGCTGGGTGCTCGGGAGCTGAATCCGCTTTCCCAGCCGGGCAAGCGAGTCCGGTTCAGACGCTGGGAACCAGTAAGCAGCACCGAATGGAGTTCCTTGCCGTGCCGGTCACCCTGGTTGCATTTACATGCCGCCCGCATGTAACGTCGTTTTACCTCTCCGGGGCTTGGCTATCCCTCTTGCAGGTTTTGTTGTTTCTTGTTGGGGTGGGGTTTTAACTTTTGTTATTTTCTCCCTTTGCAGAATTTACCTTCTTCCAAATTTACATTACATTTTTGTGCAAATGTGTGTTGTAAGTCACCCTAAGTCCTAATTGTAGCCCACTCGAAAACCTCGGTTCCAACCCGGAGCGTGGAGTGGGTGCAGCTAGGCTGAGCTCACCTGTGGAAAGGACAAAACCCTTTATAATGTAAGAAATTTTCCAAGCCTAGGGGTGGCAGGAATGGGCGGCGAATAACCGTTTCAGGTTGGAATTGCACGTTTTTCCCCTCTTCTATTCTGTCTTGCTGCTAAGCCCACGTCTTCCGCCGGTGACACCACCGGGTTTCTTCCCCAGCAACCGATTTATCGTCGAGCTCCGTCTGCGAGGAAAAGGGGGTACGGGTAACCTGGCCTGTCGGGATGGCCCTTTGCCCTCGTCCCGCGGGAGGAGCCGCCTGCTCTGTTTCGGGGACAGCATCGAAGTGACCCCCACAGTTCACTGGGGGGCATAGCTGACGGGGTCGGAGACCCACTGGGACCGGCGGGGGTCGGGCGGGCGACCCCCGAAGGCGCCCCTCCCCTGTGCCTTCGTTTCAAGAAAAAGCCCCGAACTTCTCTCCTCCCTTGGGCTGCTCCCGCCGTCTAACGGGCCGTAAGGCAGCCGGAACCGGTGCCTGTCTCTGCGTGTTTCCAGCCGGAGAGCAGGTCCAGCCAAGCGCCCATCGCATTAAAACTGCCTTTCCATATTCATATGCCCTATTTTCCACAAGTCGCTTCTATTAATGGAAGTGCACAAACGCCAGTCCTCAAAATCTGCAGATTTCAAAGGAACCCAAGTAAGGCGCTTTGCGCTGGCAGCGATAGGTGCTGGGCTCGACGGGACCCCCGGGGCGCCCCCGCCATGGCCGCGCCCTCCCCAGGAGCAGCCGCGCTCTGCCGGGGGCGCAGCCGCGGGCCCCTGTTGCGGCGGCTCCCGGCGGCCCCCTCGCTGCTTCGGGCCGTGCCCCGCGGGGTCGGCTCTCCCGGCCCGGGCACTCAAAAGTTGTCCAAGACTGTCTCGTTCCCTCGTCTCTGGGAGCCCATGTAGGGCGCTTTAATTGCCACATTTTCAAACCGAGGTAATGGTGGGACTGTCTTAGTAATTACCTTAATGAGATAACACCTTTCCTTCCCTGAACCTACTCATTATCACGCTTCTTTTTCAAATTCCAACTACAAAGAGCTATACTTGTAAAAAAAAAAAAAAGGAAAAAAGGGGGGGGTGAAGAGCTCTGAAATTTGTTGGAGGTCTCGTTCCCTTAAAACAAGCACCTTCCGTGGATCTCAGCATATGAACAGAGAACTGTACCCAGTTCTGGGAAAGGTTGCCTAGAAGTAAACTAAACATCTGGGGTACCCCTTAATTATTCTTGGTAGGTGTCTTTAGTTTGACCTGTAGGGATGTGAGGGTGTCAAAGTGATGAATTTTAAGATGTTGGGCTGTGAAGACGTGCAGTGGCAAGACTGATGGGTTTAGGAAGGGAATGGTAACAAGGTTAGCTGCATGTGAAGTGTGAATTGAGATTTTTGCAAAGAGACTGTGATTGCAGATGGGCATAATGTTGTACCCTTGCATGAAATCTTGCTATTATTGTATAATGGTCAGACAGAGTGTGAAATGACTTATTACTTTACTTTTATTCTTTAATGAAGTTGGGTAGGGAAGGAGAACTACCAGGAAATTGATAGTGGTGGTGCACAGAAACTATATGACAGGTGCTGATACATTAAATATTTATTTAGGTTTTTGTCACAAACCCCCTCCCAATTTTATGCTATGTCAGAAAGCAAACAAAAATACAACTAGTGGATCTAGACAGTGAAGAAGATACGCAGAATTAGTATTTTCTTCTCCATCCTCACTTTCTGCAGCATACATGGTGGGCGTTTCTCTGTGGCAGTGCAGCATATACATAATCTATGTAAAATATGAGACACAGATATCTAGATCTAGGCTGTGCACACCTGGTTTCTAGGTAGGTTTTCGGCTGTTCAACATGCATCTCTCTTCTAGACCTTGATGAAGACATGCAGTGATTTGTACACTGTTATGCCCCCATTTAAATTCAAGTGTTCTCTTTAGCTTGACATGCATTTCTAAATACCTCTCACTTCCTTCCATACCAAGTGCAGGTATCCACATGGATATCATTCTAAAAACATGCAGGACAGCATCTGTCTCTGAGTTTTGTACAGCAGCGTGTGGATACACCTGGGCATCTAGGGTGGGTGGGCAGCTTAGCTGACATCTTATCGCTTGTTTCGCTTGCAATCAGGGTAAAACACCTATTACCAGAATTTGATTCAGTTGTGCAGCTGCACTGGTCTTGATGAATATGGAGTGAGGAAAAGGAACTAGAGCTGCTCCCTCGGGATGCTGTCCTTAAAAAGAGGATTTCCCAGGTGACCAACCTCAGGATGCCACCACTGAGAACAGTGTGGCAAATCTTGCACTTAGTGAGTTGTCTCTCTCTGAAAGCAGCTTCATCTCACTGTTTGAATACACACAGTAGAGGCACAGCTTCTTGTATGCCTTCCCCTCTGGAAGAATACAGCTCATGTTCAAAGAGCTTAAGCCAGCACCCCTCACACACTGTCCTCCCCAGACCTTGTCCCCAGGGTCAGCACAGCCCTTTGCTGACAGTCTGTCTGTGAGTTTTTGCCCTATATTTTCTGTGGAGTCTGGCACTGTTACATTTTAATCTGAGGTCCAGAACAACAGAATATCAAGAAAACCTGGGAATAATTGCCTACCTCTTCTGCATTACCATACAGTGTAATAACGATGGAAAGACTATGTGAAACAGAGAACACATCTGAGGCCTCATCTTTGTCCTTACAATAGTCTTTCAGATTTCCGTCTCATATTCTTGCCTCAACATCTGAACAAGTACAGTATTTCAGGCTTGAAGCCTGTTTCCATTAAGTCAACCCTGTTGTAGGGTTTGTTTAAAGCAGGATACTGGCCTAATGCAACACTGTCCATGGAAGTGGGGCAAACACACTGAGGGGCACAAAAGGCCCCTCATGACATAAAAGCACATGGAGTAGCAGTTCCTTGTCAGATTTCAAGCCTGATAGGCTAGTAGGCATGTTGTAGCTTTAAATACTTTGGTTTCATTATGAGAAAGTCTAACAAGAAGAATTCCTGAAAGTTTTAAAGGCTGCCTGGTAAAAGTGATGAATCAGTGCCTGAGTATGTAGAAAGGTGGGTGGGATGTCACAGCAGACGCTGCTACCCCAGCACTGTGAAAGAAACAGGCAGCTTCTTTCCAACTGGTGCTCTAAAGCAGGACAGAGCAATGTGGGAAATGAAGGCTGTCAAAACCCCCTGTTTTGTGGATTTGCCACTAGTAATTTGTCTGGATCCTGTGCGTTCAAGTACCGTCACTGTCCCTAGACCAAAACAATGTACTTTTTCTGCATTAGAAGTTCTGAAATAAGGCTGGATTAACATTTCAGCAGAAGCATGATGGGGTCTATGGGAAAAAGCAGCAAAGCATGTGTCTGCAAGGGAGCCCCAGTATAGGCACTGACACCTCAACCCGTATTATATCACATGAGTCTAATAGATTAGTGAGCTTTTCTGCTTAAAACAGTGGGAGGCAAGGTAATCACACAGGCAACTTTTTATTTATTGTATTCTTCAGCAGTCTTTTTTTTTTTCCCCCTTACTTTCCCCCCTGTCTCTTTTCCCTCATTCTCTTTCCTTCTCTCTTCACCTCACTCTGCTTTGCTGAGCATTCTGCAGCATGCCCTAGGAAGCCCACTCACCTTTCCTGGTTGCTGGTGATGGTCATGGACAGCCTGTCTTAACCAGCACACTGGTGTGTGGCTTGGGCAATGCAGCACAAAGTGTGTGTAGCAAAGCTGTGCCTCTTCCATGGAGACTAAGCTCATTACAGTACAGTACTCTAAAACATGCTTAACCTCCCTAGTCTTGGGTGTTGTATCCCAAATCTACTGCAGAGCATGGACACCCCAATTAGCACTTACAATGCACTGTTGACATTTCTCTGGGCCAGCCCAACAGGAATAATTAGATGTGATATCTAACACAAAGTCATTTTTTTTTCCCAGCAGAGGGTACAATGCAAAATGAAAGCAACATCTACTGCAATAGCACTTGGCCAGATTTGGCTCTTGCATACAGTATTATGTCTGTAGTGTAACTCAGCTGGCTTCTCAGAGCACTGTCTGTGCTCTGCCTGACTGCCATCAGCCTGACCTGCTGGAATTAGTGCTGGGGCTAAAGCTCTGGATGGGCTGCATGAGAAAGCTGTCTTAAACTTCACAGGCTTGGGAAAGCTACTGTACAGCACCCTGTAGGAACCTATGCAGAATGTGTGGAAAAACTTGCTCAGCATAAGATCTTGTTGTAAGTGTTGGCTGGTGACTCTGAAGCTGGTCTTGCCATAGTTTCAACTTCCCATCCTGCTGCACACCAGTGCAAACCCAAGCAGACTGGGTTAGGAACTGGGCAAAGTGCTACTGACCAAACATTGTTCTCAGCAGCAGTTTGCAGGATAGCAGGGGTAGGATTGTGTTATCATAAATCCCATGCCAGCAACCCAAAAAAGCCTATGGAAAAATACATGTGACAGTAAATAGGGAAGAGCTCTCTGCTGCAATGCAGCAGGCTGTCCTCTGACACTGCTAATTGCAGCAACGCATTGAGAATATAAGTGTATGTAGTGAGTATTCCTACTTGGGTTTGCTACCACTACTTGTCTACTTTTATGCATTGCAAACAGGAACTTGGAAAGAACTTGGCAGAGTGAAGAGGATATAAAAATGATAATTTTTCATGTAATAGAGATCACATAGAGATTTCCTTTGTAGTTCACAGCATTTCCATTCCAAGATGCTTGGAGAATTGAAGCATACAAATAGAGAAAATCTGCAAGTGTTGTCAGGTATTATTTATGTATTATTATTTTTGTTGGAAAAGACATGTAAATATAAAGAATTAGAAAACAGAGCTACTAAAATAAATTATAATGGAACCCACAATAAATCTAACATGAGAATGAAAGTATAATGAGAACACATTTTCTTCAGCATAAATACAAATCCTGTCTGCATGCTAAAACCCTATTAATTGGATACTTACTACAGGAATAAATCTTTAAATGTGTAAAAACCCTCCAACTTTCTGCTCTGTGATGAAATATAAATATCATCAGATTTATTAAAGAAAAAATTCTGCTAAATGACTACTTCTCTTACATACTAACTTATGCTTATGCTGCATCTGAAGGGACTCACCCTGATGTGAATATCAGCTAAATGAAGAAAGCTGTAAAAGGAAGAGGTTTAATGTGCTTGAAAAGAAGTTGCTTATATCAGGCATGGCAGGTTTCAGTGAAAGTTTTTTACTACAAAACAGAGGAAAGGTGATAGTCTCTTAAGAGACATAATACTTATCCCATGAGTGACATAATAGTTCATAACTCACCAGAGAACAAGGCTCAAGTGAGTCATATATATTTTATGGCACAATTGGGATTAATATCGTACTTCAGAAAGGCATGCATAACCTATTCTATTTATATGGAGAGATGGTTTAAAATTCACCCTCTTCCCTTGGCCTCTTCTCCTATCCTTTGGCATCAAGCTACAAGAGAGGGACTTGGAAAAAAATGAGTGAGGACATTGGGTGAGAAACAGACAAGGTATCAATGTACTGCTACGGCTTTGTCATTTGCCAGGAGCTGCCCTTGTGTTGGCATGGCAATTGTAAATGCTGATTTTCTAGTGACAGCTGCCCAGAGCCCCAGAGGAAGAGGCTAGTCCTGAGTGCCTGCACTGAAGGTTTTTTTTATTGGCTGGTGTTTTGATAGGAAGGCAGGAGATGATGGCTTCAGTCTCTGCTTGCAGCCTCTGTGGAGGAATTCAATTGCCCCAAATTCCTTCTGTGATGTTACTGTGCTGCCACTGTCCTCAGAGGGGTGCCAGGATGCAGTGTGTCAAAAAACAGGACACTTTGGTGTATCTGCTCCTTTTCTGTACCCAACAAATGGGGTGTTCAAAGACAACAGATGTGGTGTTAGAGTCTTGTCTTGTGAAAATCCCATGTTTTGCTCTGTTGAAGGCCTATTCTATTCTTTTGGATGGATTCATGAAATGTGGCCTGGAGCAGAAATTTAAAACATAAACTTCTTCCATTCCTAAGGAATTGTGTCTCTTAAATTGTATCTAAAGATTGGAGACATCTTAGTTCACTGCATCAGAAAAAGCACTGGGAAAAACAAAAGCTGCTGAAGATCCAGAGGTGGTGTGTAGGAGTTTGGGAAATTCCTTCATGAGGGCTGAGGGATGTTGGTGGAGGCCAAGGTGTCACTGGGAACCAAGCTGCATGCGTCCCAGAGAGCTCTTAGTGTTTCTGGCATGACCTTACTCATGCTTCTTCCATGCCAAAGGCCATTGTTGGTCAGTAATCTCACCCATCAGCTGCTAAAATAAACCAGCCTGGGACAAGAGATTCACAGGAAAACTGATTTTGTTCCCCCCTGTTTGTGAAAAGGTTCTTTTGGGGCAGAGGGAGATAAGACAGGATGGAGCACCCAAGTGCTGGAAGGAAGAATGCAATTTGGGGCAACTTTGTTGATATGCATGGGGAGGTTTGGCCATGAAGGATTTGCTTTCAGCAGCCTCCTATTGTGGAGAAGCCTTGCCCTAGATGGGAGATCAAGCCAGGCAGTCTTGGGGCTGTGCTGGCCGGCTGTGCTCTGTGCAACAGGGCCAAATGAGCAGAATCAGGGAACTCTCCACCTCCATGGACCCATCCAGGGCTTTTACACTGGGTATAATGTTTGTTTTCATCTCGGTCTGTCCCCTGTATTTTTAATCTACTGGTTACTTGTGCAGATCTGTCTGACTGTATTGGGATGGAGCCTGCAAGCATGTCTAAGGCAGCCCAAGAGCTTGTGTCCTCCCTCTTGTCAGTGGAGAGCTGAAAAACAGTAGCAGGACTTCTGAGACATAGGAAAGCTGTCTGAGGGGATCTGAGCCTCCTCCAGTGTTCTCTCTTTGTTTTTTTCCCCCTTCTTCATGTAATAAAGGTGCGCTTGAGATTGGGCGCAGGATCCCTGGAGTGCATTTTTTATTTCTTTTGTTCTGTAGAGGTCGTAACAGAAGCTGTAATACCTGGGATGAAGGTGTTACCTGCCTTGTTACAAAGATCTCAGTGAAAGAACAACTCAAATTTTTGACCACTTCCAGGGAGGAGCGTGGGCACCTAAAGATTTGGGCCCTCAGCACTGTGGGCCTTGCAGCTTGTTGGGCAGCTTGTGCAGGTGTACAGGTTGGAAAGACTGATAGTAAGATCTACAGCTTTTGATGGGGGCTCAAAAGGTCTCGTTGCATCTTTTATTGATCTTAGTTTTACATGAAATAACTGACTCAACCATACAAGTATTGGCAACTTTGGCGCCTCTCTTTCTTTGCTAGCTCTCCTGTCAAATTGCAGGGAGTTTGTGAGCTTTTTTAAACTAGCCTGGAGGGACTGGTTCACTAGAGTGATCCTACACACGAACAATGGTAAATAATATTTTGAAGGGCTATCTTTGTTTGAGCTACCAGTATTGGAGAGTATCTTTTGTAATAAACGACTCCTATATGTATAATAGCGATATGCTTAAAGGATACATAACCACCATTTTCCAAGTACTCTTAGCAGAAAGCATTTTATACCACATGGTTGTTTTATTGTGCACATTACTGTGATTGTTACAAACCCTTGCCAATGAATGACAAATTTACATACACATCATGTCAGCCGGCAATATTTTGCAGCCTTAATTGCTTTAGCTTCAGGCATTCTGTGTCAAAATAGAGTGTTTTACGTCCTGCAAGTTGCTCTGTTTCTTTGCAACAGTTAAATTATTCTGTAATTTGCCTGTTTTCCTTCTAATGCATTGTCCATTAAGTCACTTAATAATTTATGATGTAAAATGTATGATGCAACCTTAAACAGCATTTAAAACTATCTTGAGGTGTTTCAGTTGTTATGGCAGAAAGGCTGAAAATCTTAAAACACATTTGTTCAAAACATTTTTCTAATAGCTTTTTGCCTGCCCTAAGAACAACTTTATCTGTATTTATCTCGCCAAGTTTGGCTGGTGAAGTCCAAGGCTGCAATTCCTGAGCAGAGCAGCCAGCATGGAAGAGAGGCACAGGGGGATGAGCTGTCAGCACACCCTGCTGGGGCAGGAGCCAACTTTGGATCCAATGCTGCAATGCTTCTGTACACTCATCATCCCTTACTCGTGTGGATACCCTTTAGTTGTGGAACAGCCCCTGTGACAGCAGTGTGTGAGTAAATTCTATATGACTGGGTTTTCATGTGTTGCAGAAGGCCTTTCACATTTGCCACTGAGCTCCCAGTGAGAAGAGACAACCAGAAACTGTAATTAAACCGGGAATGAAAAAGCCTTGTCTATCCATCCACTTCTACTCTTCCACTGCCCTGATCTGCTGTGTGTTTATTGTGCAGTCTCCAGGGGCTTTATGCTAGAACTAAAGTTAGTGTCCAAACCACGTGGCCAACTGAAATTCGTATGAATGCATAGTATTCTGCTTGTCAAAAGTTTGGTCTGAAGGTGGTTGCTCTGCTTGTGCCTGGGTGGCCAACATTCTCCTTTGGGTGAGTTCCTTCTAGAAAAGTTCTCAGGACAGACAGTTCTGAGCAGTTGCCATGCTTCATCTTGCGTGTCAGGGATGGAGGAGCTGGAAGTGATTTCCAGGTGCAGAACTAGGAAGGCTTGCAGATTGAAGGTGATTTAACTAAACACTTAAAAATTTTCTTGCAGAAAAAGAAAGTCTTCCCAGGCATGGAGGGGACAAGGACATCAGTGCCCAGGCACTGAGAGCTAATCAGCACTAATTTAGCATTTTTGCATATGAAGTGAGAGATGCAGATCTGTCTCCTTTTCTTGAGCTGTGAAACAGTTATGATCTGTTTTACCACGCACTTTGTGGGGGGAAATCACTCTGACAGAAAAGGTTTTTATCTACCTGAAGGTTGCTGGCCGATTTCCTTGCTGTGCTACTGCAAACATGATTTAAGAGCCTCAAGAGTTGCAAGACTTTGATACAGCCAGGCTTATACTACTGCTCACTAACAGTGTGTCTCTGTTTCTTTTACTGTTTTCTCTTGTAAGACTCTATGTCCTAGGATCCTTCTCTCCTGATACATCAGTTTCCCTAAGCAAAACCAAACATCTTGTAATCAAAAGGATGTGTGACCTAGGGTATGTACACAGACAGAAGCACCACTTGCCCATGAACTGTGTGTGCTCACTTCTTTGGGAACAACACAACGTTTGCCAAGAATATCTGTGAGGGGAGAAGGTCAAGCTCAGTGAGATGGTGTTGGTGGAAGTGCCTTGGGAAGGGTGCTCTGTGCTGTGTGCAGCCCCTCCCATTTGTGGGCAAGGACAGCATCCCAGATGATTTCTCATCCATGACCTGGAAGTGTGGCTGCATTTCATACACATGTTCAAAAGCAAAGACAGTGATGAGCAGGTGAAGAAGCAGAGACACTGCCTTCTATTAGCTATCACACATCTGTGTCATGCCTCCCTCTCTGCTTCAGTGGTTATTGTCTTGTTGGGAAGCAGATTCACCCCTTGTGAAAAATCATGAGTGTTGATTGTTAGAAAATGATCAACAGGTAAAGAAATACAGTCTTCAGTGGTCAGGGCTGTTTTTCTGGACTGACTTACAACTCAAGAAAGTTGAAAGACTGGTGTAAGCAGGAGCCCAGACCTGCTCTATGGCAAGCATTCGAGCTGCTTTGTTCGTCTCCATATGTTCAATGGGAGATGGATGGACATTACATCTTTACTTGTCCATTGTGCACTGTTTCTAGCAGCTTTGTACTCTACTCATAATGTCTCATCCACAGATTTTTTCATTGTTTTCTTCTGGTTTCTGTGATTTGCAGTGCTGAAAAGGTGTCTCTGAGCAAGAAGCTCCTCTGCTGAGGGGTTTCGTCTGTTGACAGGTGTTTCTGCTTCTGCCTGTTCCATTCCTGTGAGAGCTAGACCTGAATTTGGTAGTGTATTCAACTTACAAACTTCCCCAAGGCCAGGAAAGTGTGGAATCACACAGGTATATACTTGGCTCAATCTTTTCCCAATGAGAAATCCCTGATGGGCGGTGCCTTGGAGAAAGATCTTTGTGTAATTAGAGCTGCACACCCCATTTGCTAAGGGGCCAGAAGGAGAAATTTGCTGATTCGCCAGTGAGGCTCTCAATTCTTGTTTTCACGTTTAGGTTTCTGTCTTTCCCACCTCTGAAGTTCCCAATTTGGCTTGAATACATTTTAAATTATAACAAATATCCTGATACTCACACCCCATGAAAGAGGGCAGAAGGCAGGGGGCAACTCTTGGCTGTGTTCCTGTACTGAATTTAATTTTTCATTGATAATTAGACTCTCAGAGCCACCTGATATTTTTGACCAGCGGGAAACAAAGGCCCACTGATTGACTCCAGGGATAGATGCAAACAGCCCCCACTGTGCTCATGCAGCAGCTTCACAAAGACTCAAAACAAGAGCTGTGGCAAATTGGCTCATCCGACAAGTTTTGACTGGCCCATGGTGTACAAGTAGTAAATTGAGAACTGGTATTTCTGAGAATTATTTATTAGCAAAGCCCAGTCTCACTCCTGTTGTAGTTATTCTTTGCAAACAGCTTTTTACCAGTTTGGGTGAGCAAACTACAGCACTTCATTATTCTTCTTTTATTTGGGCAATTATTAAAAGACAGCCAAGGTCTGTTCTGACGCAGCAGACTGCAACTGTACCCAGCTGGGCTGATACCTTAACAGTTAGGCATTATGTGTTTAATTGTATAAAAAGATAATGGGATGTATTTGCGGGAATTTATTGCAATGCAAACAATAGAAGATTATTATTTTGAGAGTCATTTCTGGTGCTTTTTGTGTTGTAAAAATTCTAAATAAAGGTGTCATGGTGACAGTTTCTAGTGGACTGACCACGCATAAGCATTTAGTACAAAAAAAGGTGTGAAAATGCTAGGCTGAGACCAGTTAGCAGAAATCAGAGCTATACATGCTGAGACCTGCAGTGTTAAACCAAATCGGAGTAAGTCATGGATGGGGATTGATAACTCTCATTGTTTGATTTCTTCTTTTTTTTTTTTTTTTTAATAAAACCATCAGGATGATGTACAAGAAGACAAAACAATGACTGTTTTTCATTAGCTATATTTTCTCCTGAAGCACTTTTCTTAGGTAAGTTGAAAACAGAGTGCTGTTGCCAGGGTCACATGAAATAGGAAAAAAAAAAGGTCCTGGCCCATATTGTGGCAATGCTGCTGTGTGAAGAGTAAAATAACTATTAGTCTTTTGCAGTAAGATTCCCTAAACAGCAAATAACATCTGTGTTGGTGAGTCTGTGCTCTGCTGGAAACATTTTTTTGTGTGTGTGGAATGAGAACACAATTGTCCTGGGGTATTTTCTGAACATGTTCATAGAAATGAGGTTACTGGTACTGATGAAACTCTTGCAGAATGGTCACTTCCTTCCCCAAGGAGAACCTTAACTGTTGAGTACTGAGGTACTTGGAAAGAGTGTCTTTTTTAGGTGAGAGACATAGAATGAGCTTTTTCTCTTGTGTTTATTTGATCTGGGTGTTGGGGACAGGGCTAGATCAGGAAGCGGAGGACATGCGAAGCCTTCTTTTACTAATCCTAGGAGAAGGTAGGCATCAAGCAAATGTGCAGCCCAGACAGAGTGAGGCTGTGGAAAAAATGTCCACTCATGGGTGGTCCTACTTGCCTTGCCCCATCAATTCACTTGGAAGTAAAGCAGGGATAACCCTCCAGAGTCCTTGGAATGTGAAGGGCCCTTTTGGAGAGAACAGAGGTGTCCGTGCTGACCATCTTTCCAGCTGCTGGCCATCTTTCCAGGTGCAGGCCTGTGCAGAGTCCCAGTGACGTAAGAAGCAGAGCCAAGGAACTATTGACATGTCCCCCAGCCTGCAACTGCACAGACACCTCTGTGCTTGCCCCCATCCTGGAGCTCAGTGAGCACCTCCTGCACTTGACATATCAGAGAGACCTAGGGACTTAAAGTGACATCCTCACTTGTTTGAAAATTTGAAAAGTATCCCCAAATGGACTCCACTTTTAGGCTGTCACATTAGCGACAGTTTGGCTAGAGTTTTTACCTGTAATTTCAAGTTCCTAAGACTGGGGTGGCTAAACCAGGGATCAACTAATAGCTTGTGGCCTTCACGGTGATGGGAGCTAATGCTCCCTGCAGGCACATTGATGTTCTTCTGCCACCAGAAGTTAAATTTAGGCTATCCTTGTAGCCACATGCAGCAGTTGCGCTGAGGTGCCTGTGTGACACATGATAGTGAGACCACACAGGTACCATGACTGCTGTCCCCCAGCAGCATTGTTTTATCCTTTCAGCCTTGGACAAAACAACACAATTATGTGAACTAAAGCTGCTGTCTTGGATGATGAGAAATTCTTTTGCAGCCTTGATTTTGAATTCATTTGAACATGTTGCCTACAAGAAGTAGACAGAAGTGAGCTGTGCCTTTAACTGGGCCAGTTGTGTATTCTGTTGGTGTCACTCAAGTAAAGTGAAGCTTGGCAAACTATAAAACTATTTTTTAATACTAAAAAATCTTATCCTGATAGAGTTTTTCCATTCCCATGATCTGTTTGCACCGAGGTTAGCCAGACCCTGGGCAAGTTGAGGCATTCTCAGCCCCTGGAGGGGCTCATCTTTCTGCAAGGAGAGCCTGGTCTATCTTTCCCCCAGCAAATCCTACACAGCTGGCTCTGCCACGCAGCCCTCCCTGCAGCATCCTGTTGGTGCTCGTCTCCCGCAGGCAGTGCTTGGAAATCCATTTGCAGCCAAGTCTTTCTGTAACCATGGGGCTTGTTGAGCCCTTACACAGGTAAATAAGTACAAACCCTTAGTCTTGTACTCACAATTTGTGGTTTTAGTACAATCAGCCACCAATTTTCTGGTTCTATTAAACAACCAACTGAATTTCCGTGAAATGGATTTGACCCTAGACCTGAGATGTACCTGGATTTAGATGTGCTGGGCACTGCTATAGCCCTTCTCCAGCACAAGGAATTGTGGATCTGTAGTTTATCTCCTAGAGTGGCCTGTGCTTCTGGTAAAGAAAGGAATTAGATGTACGGAGGGCTTAAGACCAAGGCAGAGTAACTATGCAGAGATCAATTCTTTGAGGACAATTAATGGCAAAGTACACAGGGCATATGGGCCATGACTATATAATTTACTGAATATATTCAACCTCCTCGAAGTGGAAAACTGCCCTGATTTGACAGAGTAAAGAAATAACATAAAAATGGAAGGACAGTTGTGGTCCAGTTGTCAGAGAGACTTGAAGTTAATGTTGAACATTTGAATCGAAGTGAAGTGAAATATCTCAGGCACATAATCTGCTCATTAAAAATACTGCTTCCTGATGGCTGAAACTGAAATCTTCAAATGTTTTCAGATAGACAAAAATAGAAAAAATGAAATAATAAAATAGCTTTGGGATTTTTTTTTGAAGTTAAAAGTTCTGATTTTGTAGATCTAAGGGTCATATTTTGACACCTGATGTGGCTAAATACAACTAAACCAGACATAAGCACAAAATATTATTTATTTCTTCTTATTATGAAACCCAAATACCTTTTCTTCTTGTCAGCTTAAAATGAAAGGTTATTTTTTTCACTTTAGCCACCAAACTGAGGATTCAATTATTTGCATACCTCTGGTTGTAAGACATTCTAATATTTATTTTGCTGCCACTGCTGCTGGAAACACAAGAATTATCTGCTGCTCTAGTAGGAAAATAGAATTAAAAAAAACCCTGAACACATAGGTCCATTATTTCCATTTCACAATAATTATGCAGTGTGTTAAACAATGTACACTTCCATCTAATGCAAAGCCCGCTACCTGGAAATACACAATTACCATAATACCTTGCTGGTTAGACATACGGTGAGACTACGATTATGCAGAATGTTGAAGAACTTTATGTATAAAATTATTCTTGAGGAGAAGAAGGGAGGAAAAAAACCCACGAAGTAAAAAGCTAAGCCAGCACATTATCTAATTCTCAATGTAAAATAATGCAGAAGTGCGGAAGATGAACATCTGATTTGTCACATCTGATACGCTAATGTTTTATCCAAAAGGAAGAACACATTGTAACATGCTCATTCATCTGCATAAACACCACCTGGCCCTTTACAGGCACCTACTCAAGTAACAAAAGTTAATGGCAGCCCATTTGTAGCCATTTCACTGGTAGAGATGGAAAGGGTTGGGTTTTTTCTTTTTAAAGTAACATATTTACACAAGTGTCTGTTGAGGAACAGCTTCCCTCTCAACGCTTTGAAACCTCATTCTCAGTGACTGTAAATTAAGGAAATGTTAAAGAAATGTTAGAAAATATTATTTAAGCCTGTAGTGAGCGTGCTTACCCACAGACACAGACACATACACACGCACACACATACACACACGCACACAAACACACATAGTTTTTAACCCCTGGCCCTCTACTGCTGTGGAAACACACCAGAGGACTGTAATGCAAATCTGTATTTACCCAAAAGCGTTGCTGTGGTCATGATCTAAACAGCAGCTAGATATAGTTTCTAATGTATGGCTGGGGATGAAATAGATTTGTTGCTTGTTATTTTTTTTAACTGGAGCATCATGGTGGCATGCTTGAGTAAACATGCCTTTGTGCTACATTACACATATGTGTATATCATCACTTTGCTTTCAGACTAAAATAAAACCTGGGCAACCAATTCACTAAAATGCTGAACACCAGTTCTGCTGCCTTCACAACAAATGTAGGTGGGAAGGTGTGAAAGCTAGAATAAATAGGTGAAATATAGAGCTATGAAAAGGTTTTTTTTTTCCTTGTGAAGTGCCTAGGTCTGGCTGAGGTTCATGGCAGCAATTAGGAGCAGTACTGCAGGAGGTGCAGCAGGACCTGGGCTGGTCCTGTTCTGGGGGGGTGGGGTTGGGTGAGGTAATCTCCAGCAGCACTTTCCAACCTGAACTGTCCTCCAGCTCTGTGTGTAGCCTCTCCATGGGCTTCTTGGCTGAAGGAACCTCTTTCCCAGCTCCAGGGTGTTGCTGGAGCTCTTGGAACTTGGTGGTTGTTTCGAGGTATGTGGTGGGGTGACTCAGCGGGTGTCTGGCTGGCCTCAGATAGCAACTCTGAGAAGAAGAAGGCTGGAGGTCCTTGCAGTCATTAATCCATTCTTGGCCAGTGGCTTCAAGTGTCTGGAAAAAGACCATGGCTCGTACATTTGAGTGAGTCCGTGTGCAAATGTGATTTGCTCCAGGTGCAAAGTTGGAGGCTTTGAAGAAGAGTGGGAACAAGATTTGGAGAGCTGGACTCCCACACCCCTCACCAGGAGGGTCAATATGCTGTCAAGAGTAGGACCTTACACTGAGGCAGGCTCACATCAGGGCCCCATCAGTCCTTAATGTCCCTGACCAGCCCATGGTGTTCCCATCCACAACCTGCCACTGGCCCAGGAGCCTGGTTTCATCTCTCCTCATGTAACAGTTGTAACACAGAGCTCCCTCACCCAGGCAATCCTCTGACTCACAACCATGCTGCTGGCACAGAAGGTCGGTGTGAAGCTGCAGGAGCTAAACACCAAGGTGCCTTGGGGGGGGTCAGGTGGGAGCTGTTAGCAATTATTAAAGAAGATAAATAGGCTTGATCAGCAGTCAATCTTAAATACTCCTGAATGAGCCTGCTGCTGTCCCTTGCCACCTGAGGGATCACGATGCCCATAATGTGTACTGGACAGGAGTTACCATCGTGCCTTTTGCCTTCTAGATATAGTCATACAGTCTCTCTCTGTGGGACAAATCCAGAAAGCTGCAAAGAGCTGGTAGGTATGGGTGATCCTTTTCTGTGTGGGATTTCTGAGGTAATGGCTCTCTGGCACCTCCCTTGTGTTTGTGGGAGAAGCTTTCTATTGCTCCCCTGGCGCAGCCCAGCATTAATCGCAATATTTTAGCTTCTGACAGTACTGCCCCAAGCAGTGCTTTTAGTTAAGAGCCCCGTTTTTTAGCACATGTACATCTAAAAAGGCTCCATAAGAATCAGTGTAGATCTTCTGTATAACTATGGGATCTACAAAGCAAAAGAGAGAAGTAGAAGGAAATGAAGGAAAACAAGCAGGTTCAAGCCTGATACCAAGGACCTCGATTCCACTTTCCACAAAACTGCCAGGTACAATTGTCTTCCCTTTACTCACATGAGTAAATATTCATATCGTACTTTCTTTCTTTCATGTACCTTCTCACACTTTCTTTTTTCCTGATGTTCTCAGAGATGTCTTTCTTTAGTCTGTTGTCAGTGCTCTAAGTTTAAATTTTAAGTGGATTATCTGTTGCCAATGCTCGAAGTTTAAGTTGAAAGTGGATAATTGTCCCCATAAAGTTGGGTCCCTTTGTCAAAACTCCTGGGGATACAGTCCCAGTTTGATGAAATTGGGAGTTGCTGAATTAACAAAAGACTAACTAAAGATAGGACTTTGGGTTGTGGCAGAAATCCTGTTTTACTAGCAATTGTTTTTAAAGAATCCTATGACAAAATATGTAAGTTTTTACATGTTTGTTCCTGTATGTTTTGGGTTTTTTTGTCAAGTAAGACTCTGTATTTATCAATATTGTGATCTGGGCAAGTGCCTCATTGATAATGTGGACCTTAGCTTGCACCCTTGCTACCTTCCTCCTTAGAGATCCCAAAACAGTAGATGCTATTTGAACCAATTTCCTGAAATCAGTTGCAGTTTTGTTCTCTCTCACTAAGTATATGTCAGCTCTCAGTCACACACAGAAATCTTGTGAGTAGCGAAGGCAACACTGCTGTCATCATTCTCTCTGCATACCTTGATAGAAAGAAAGGCTATTTCTCAAAGTGCCATTGTACATGTGCAGAGGGGCATAAACTGAGTCCAGAGTACATCATAGCTACATGCATATTCAATATAAAAATGTTCCTGTTAGCCCAGTCTGCTGAAGAAAGGGTAATGTCAAGAGAATACTTATCTTTTTTTGCCTGTGAGGGAAAACAGATCTGAGATCAATGGGAGTCCTCAAAGGTAAGTTGAGATGGTCCCTTTAAGAGTAATCAATGTTCTGTATTTTTTAGCCCCAAGGGAAGGTAGTTTTCTGTCTGCTTTTTTCTTTTTTTATTTTCCAAAGAAATACCATTGCCTCTCTTACTGCTTCATTTATAACAGTATATTCTATCAGTAATAACTATTCCTATTGTAACAAAGTATCCAAAGCATTTTACAGAGGAACTAGGTAGCTCCTACCCCAGAAAGTCACCTTGCCTGTCTCTAGAGGGAGGGACAAAGGCTGCTAAGTAGAAAGCAGGTCTCTTTCAGGTGGGGCAGGGCAGGAGGAGTGACTGTGTAATGAGGATTATTCCTTCCTCTTGATGAAGGAGAGGGACTCTGGAATTATTGTAGCACCTTTGGGTGCTGGCAGAAGTGGTCAGCCACTAAGGCCTGCCAAGCAGAATGCCAATTGAGCCTGGGAGAATGAAGATGGCCTCATACCACAGAGGTCAGAGAGGGGCTTTATCCAACATTCCCTCTGCTGGCTCTGCCTCCATCAGGGTTTTAAAACAAATGCATCTTTAAGTGTCAGGTATTTGGGTTCTTCAAAGCACATTAGGGTTTCTGTGTCCTCGTGAAGCCACATACCTTTTAAAATCTCCCTATTGATGTTGTAACGAAAAGCATGTGAGAATTGAACCCACACCTCCTGGGACCTTCAACTAAAACCAGTGAGATGCAGCACCTTCCTGGTGAGCGTGGCACTGGTGACATGCTTTCCCACTCTCTGCAGATCCCAGGCTGTGCACAACCAAAAACCCCTTCTTTCTTCCCTGTCCAAGTTATCCGCACACACGTTTAATAGACCAGGCTGGGACCTAAAACTTTCCCTAAGACTTTGTGGTCTTAGACTTGTGGCTGTTTCTTGCATTCACAGTAAGAGCAAAGCACTTGCAAGGCCCAGGTGCAGAGAGCACCGTGGCCTGAGCAGGAGCACCGTTGTGGTGTGGCTGAAAGAATTTTGAGCCTTACCTAGAAATAAGCAGCTTCATTTGGACACATTTATGAATACAGATATGGGTGCATGCTTGCATGCTGGGCTTACAGAAAATCTAAAATTACTACTCTCTGCTGATGAGTAGACTGTCTGAAAAGTATATAACTCCATTCTGAAGAATTGTTGTCGAATTTAGCAGTTAAGTGTGAAAAGTGATTATTTTTTTTTCCAAAATCAGTGATGTTTTTAGCAGTTATCTGCTGCAAATGTGAGCCTGGTTGTTTTGTTTATGCCCCTTGTGCATCTGTAACTGAAATAATTCAGTCTGTGGTATTAGATCAGAATCTAGCCCACTGATTCATCATTAGAATACATTTGGTAAGGAATATAAAATGTTATACATGGGAGCAAAACGCATGGCAGAGTACTTTTACCGTTCTGCTCCTTAGAGCTTAAATGGAAGAAATTCACAAGCAGCTTTATAGTCCACTAGTGGAAATAGACTATTATGCACAGCCAGTCATACGTGCTTATCTTCTGGGTTTAAGTGGATTAAATAAGGTGTTATTTACAAGGAAATAATGTTTTTGAAATTACTGGAACTTAGAGAAAGCTCTTTCTCTGCAGCCCCGTGTACAAGCTTTCCATCAAGAAATGCTGATGGATTGTTATGTTTCAGCTGGTATAACTGCTGTCTTTTTTGGAACAAAGGACCAATTAGAAATTATTTGTTGTAAAAGCCACTTTCCTTCTGTTATAAGACCCTTTGTCTTTTGCTGACCCTTTTCAAAGTTGCAGTTTTGCAAAAAAACCTTGAGAGAAGGAAGCCTTCTTGTCTTTAATCTAAGAGCAAAGTAAGAGCCTAAGTAACTGTCTGTGGTCCCACTTTAATCAAGTTAATTCAGCCTGCTAGACTACAGGCTTTGCTTAGTACAAAGAGACACTCAGATGTAAGCTCATGAGTGGATACTTTCACAGGGCATTCGACTAAAAAACAGCTCTATGAGATAAGAGATCAGGTCCAAGAGGAGTCAATGACATGGCATACAGGAGATTGATAGGGACTGGGAAGGATGCTGGGTGTTGTGGAGGAGAGGTGTAGTGGCAAAAGCCAGCTGGGCCCTGTCTCTGGCATAATTTTCTTTATAAGGTGCTTGTGAAAAAGAAGTGCACCATGATGGACCTTTGTTTAGTTCAAAGGTTTTTACCTCTTTATTCTAAAGCCCCATTGTGAATTCACAGGGCTTAAAATATGTATCACTGTCCCTTTCATTTTATCCTTCTGAAAGAAATCAAAGGCAAATAAAAAAAAAGTTTTTTTCCAATGAGCCTAGTCTGTTTGAAATTGTGTGCTGTTTGTACATATGGTGTCTCCATATTGTGTGTTCAGGAGAATCTTTTTGAATTTTGTATACAAGTTGGGTAGACATTTTACTTGGAAAAAAAAAAGGGGGGGTGGTGGGATAAAACAAAAGAATTCCAGGTAACTCCTAGGTAGGTAAATTGCTCTTTCTACTCTGCTTCCCAAAGAGAAACTTTAAAACATATTTTAAAAGAAAGATCACTAAAACTTTCTATTCTCCCATTACAGCATCATTCTTTTTCCCCCTCTTTTCCTGTACTATAAAATTTGTGGACATTCATTTGACATTAATTACTGCAATCCTTCACCTCTGCTTTTATCAGCTCTTAATTTATAAAACAACACCATTTAAACATAAATATATCTTTCTTCTTTCCAGAATCTTAGCTTAGGCAGAAGAAACAACAAATAAGACTGAATACATAATAAAATCCACAGGGTTTAGTTCTGCTTCTTTCCACGAATAATAAATACAGTAATGTAGCTGCATTACTCCACATCATATGCAGAAGAATTTTGTCTTGATCGTTACTAATTGTTTGAGGATACCTCGTTTGCTGCTGTGGGCATATTTTTCATTTAGAAGGAGAGAATTTTGTGCTTTCTCTGTTCGCAGGGCACTCAGTGTTCTCTGCTGACATATGATATGTAGTTTAAATTCTATCTTTTATCTGCTCAATACATTTAAAGCATAATCTCAGTGATTGACAGTTTCCATGAAAAAAATGAAATGATCTGATTTTACTGTGAAGACAGAATAATCTGTTAACAGAGCAAAAATATTGGTGACACTACAGTGTTTCCAAAGGAAATATTTTGTGCATCATCCTGGGATGTGAATCAAAACAATCATGACAGGTGAATGAAAAGAAGAAAATTAAGATATAGCTACAAACAAAAGCAGCATTAATAATTCAGGTAAATAAACTTCAGTATACAGAAAGGAAGCATGCTGTCAAGGTGATGGAGAATGTTTCCTCAAGTACAGCACATCTAGGCAGCAGAAAAATATACAGTGGTTTAATGTTTTACATTTCCACAAGGGCTTTCTGTATCCCTAATTTCACTCCCCTCATTATGTTTTCCCAGTTAATATTATTTAGTATGGTCCATAAGCTAAACACAGCTAAATGAGTTTGGCTTCTAGTATGGTGAACTGCATTACAAATTTGAGGTACAGAGAATGGCTGCACTGCAAGTGGGGTGGGTGTCTCTCTTCCTCTTTAATACACTGCAATTTATTGATATTCAGCTTTAACTGGCATACAACACTGCCTTCTCTGCCTAGCTAGCTCTGCTCTTCTGGCTCTGGGAGGGACTTAGGTCCTCTTCTGGGCTCTTTCAGCAACATTTTAATGTTCATGGAAATTTATTTTTTATTAGCCATGCAGTTGGGCCCAACTCCACCCAGATGCAGGCAGGCTCACCAATGATAGTTGTGTGCTGTGGAGCACTATTCCAGGTTGGTCCTGCTGCTGTCCTGCACCACCTGGCCTTCAGAGATGCTTCTCCACCTGCAGGGGAGACCACCACTACCCACAGGGTTTCCAGTCCTACCAACCTAACAGGAGAGAACAGGGCAGCAAGGCCACACTGCAAGGGCAGGCATTTGAGTGCTCTGGCAGGCAGCCACAGATTCCCTTCCCCTGAGGAGGGAGAGTGAAGACAACCTGCCTCCATCCTCCTCTTGGGGAGTGAGCTTTAGCTGGTGGGAGTTACCTCTGGTGAGGTTCAGCATGTTTGCCATGAGCAACTTCTGGGCACGGGAGAGAGAGAATAACAAGTGGGAGGCATTGGTGTGATTTTTTCTTTTCTTTTTTTTTTTTTTTTTTAAGATTCCTGTCTACCTTTCAGTCACAACTAATCTCTGATTTTCCTCTAGTAGCTCCATAGCTATTTCTTCCTAAAGCTCATGCTCTTGGAAACCAAACCTGGGCTAATTGAATACTTTAATAACAGCTGTGCCTTTAGTTGTAGTGTTTTCTCTTAACATTCTCACTTAGGGCAGGAAGCAGTAAAGGCCCAGGTTTCTCCAAGATTTTAAATGACTGCATATAGTCTTACAAAACACATTAAATACCAGTGATGTAAGAAAAAAAAACAAAAAACAACCCACAAACTGCAAGAGAAAAAACCAATTTGTACACATGACTCCAGCACAAACTCGGCTGTTTCAGTGTTTATAAATATTCCTCTGTGGAGAGAAGCGTGTGTATTATAATAATTATGCATTAGTTCCTCATTAGTAGGGGGTAACATCCATGCTGTTTCTTTTTCCTCTAGTGTATTTTTGATAGGTTAACATTTTAAAAATTCTTATTTAATGTAACCAGGAGACTGTATGTACTCATGGCTGCATGTGTGAGCATCCCCCATGGGCAGGGGGATGGCACTGCGACCTGCCTGTGATCTGTCATGGAGTGAGCTGCCAAGACTGGGTAATGAGGAATCCGTGGGCCTGTAACACGTATGAAATACTGCTGCTGTGAGTCACTTTGGTTATCGGGGCCGGGGGCCTTGGAACCCGCAGCATTAGCATCCGTGGCTCTGCATGAGTCTGCGGCAGCCCCCTGGCTGTGCCGTAGCTCGCAGCCCCTCATGTGCTGGCCGGCAGAAAGCAGGGCATGGCGGGTGGCTGGGGGAGTGTGGCCGTGGCCTTGGTAGCCTTTGTGGACACCGAGTGTGGCAGACTTGGTCTCTGGCAAAACTAATCAACTCATTTCACTCATTCACTGTTGAATGATTTGATGGTGAAATGATTGTATTTTTCCGGGTGCTGATTTTTAATAGCACTTCAGATATCGAGTGTTTGTGAAGGGAAGGCAGTGGTGTTGTATATACTTTTCATTCATCACAGTCCTGTGATTTTCACTAAGGACCAGAAAAGGATGCCTTGACACACTATTTAATCTTTTTTCACTTTCCTAAATAATAAAAGCTGACTAAGTGTCTTTGCAACTTTGTTTGTGGCAGAGGCTTGTGTCTGCATATAGACTGTATTAATCCTGGAGAGAGATCCAAGATAATGAAGGAATGAAACACTTCTGAGACTTTTCTTACTGTCACTCCTGCTACTACAATTATAATTACATTATAGAAAGGAAATTAGTGCTAACCTGAGAGGAGCAACTCCACTGTGCATTTTACCCCATCATTAATTTTCTTTGTGCCCTCCAAGTTAAGATGGCAGTTTGTAGAATTGCAGAGCATGAGGATTCTTAACTAACCCTTTCTGTTTACAGAAAGCAAATTGACTTAGGAGCAAATCGCCTTCACACTGTTTAGAATGACAAAATAGTACATCAAGGAAAAATATACTAATTGATGGCTTTCTAAATAAAGCATGAGCATAGACTTATACTAAATTGGTTGTCTTGTGCCTCAAATTAATCTCTTCATTATATGGCACTAGGCTGAGTATTTTGTGTTTCAATCCATCTTTTAGAACAGCATTTGATTAATCAACTTAATGATGACAGTTTTTAGCTTGTGACAAATGATACATTTATGCAGGCAATGTTTCAGATGATCCATGCTATTGTAAGCATAAAGGAAAGAAACATCAATTTAGAAGATTAGATTATTATGTCGTGTTTTATACTCTCTATAGTTTCTTGAACAAAAAAAAGTGAGGTTTAGATTATAAGTAGACTGTTGCCTGAAACTAATAATATTAAATAAAACTTATATATCTAGTCTCTGCCTTTCCACAGTAAATATTTTGCTTAAGAATAACATTAACTGTATATTCAGTCAAATGGTAATGAGAACTTAATCAAAAAAGAAATGATTGCAGTTGACAATGTGATCACAACTGACCTTGTTTTAAAAAGTCAAAACATTGTTAGCAATGCATTTATGTGTTGCACCAGATATAAACTAACTCTTCTTCACAGAAACCAAACCTATTTTATGAGGTGAGAAATCAGGCAATGAAACCTGAACAGTAACAAATGAGGGGTACCAGTCTTCACTCCAGAGCTCCTATGGGAGATTTGAATCCCCTCCTCAGGGGTCGGTGACAGGGCACATCGTCACCAGCACAGAAAGACTCGTAAACCGTATTTGGCTCCTTTCACCTAAGCGTAACAAGAAGGAACCCAGCTGCTTCAGGGGAGGAGTTTTTGTAGGACTGAACTTTCTTCTGTACTTGATGGTGCAAAATGGTGCTTGTACATAATGCTTCCATTGCCAGGAGGGCAGAAGCAAGTGTTTAGTTACAAGCATCTCCTCAGTGTTTCAGAAAGGTTTTTATTCCTATGCAGTTTGTGTAGCCTGCCATACTGAAAAGTCATATTTAATATTTTGCTAATTTCCTCCCCTGATTTTATTAGCTAGATGTGAAATGGTAGTCTCAGAAATATCTAAAAAGTGAGATATAGACATAACCTACAAATTCAGTCCATTAGTCTTTAGCCAAATAAATTTTTTTAAGGGGAAAAATTCTACACATTTGCGATACCAAAAATATTGATTTTAAAGTCATTAAAGCTCAAGTATCCTATGAATAATCTTTTCAGTTAGCAGGCCACCGCTGTTTGAACTCTGCCAGTCTCATCACTGGCAAAAGGGCTGCTCTTAAAAATGTCTAAATATTTAATACAGATCAGCAGATCAGTGAAGAATGGGATATCCACAGGTGGGCCAGAAATAAATTAAATAAAAAAACCCTACACCCTAGATTAAAAGACTTGAAAATAATTCTGGTGTCAGAGTCTTGACAGGCTTTACAACAGCCTGTTTAAAAATATATGTAAATGGAGAATAATGAAAAGAAGGTGGAGTTTGGTGGTGGGAGTACAGTCCAAGTGCAGCTGGCTGGTGCACAGAGCTGAGAACTCTGCTGTATTCAGGGGGACCTCGGGAGCTGGAGGCAACCATGGGTTCCCCATACTGGGGAGCAGGTGCTGGCTGTGTGCAGCACCAAGGAGGGACTCCTGCAGTGTGGAGAGGTACCTGGGGGGTACATGAGCCTAGGGGAGTCCTGTCCCATGTGCTCATGTAGAGCGAGATCCTGTACAGTGATGTCCCTCTCTGTGTGGGCAGAGGGCTCTGCAGGTGCCAGAGGCAGAGGGCTGCTACAGCCAGTGTGTGCCTGCCTTCCCCACTAAGGCTCCTGCTGGCTCTGGCCAGTGGCCCTGAGTACTGCTGAGGCAGGGAAATTGCCTATCTGGTCATGCGTGCTGGCCCTTACCCCGTTTGACTGTGCAACTTCACACGCTTTTTATGTTTCATAGCGATGCCAGTCTGTATGGGTTGGTTTGATTCCTGATGGTGTCAGATCAGGTACAGAGCTCATCAGCTTGAATGAGACATCATTTGGTCATCTTTGTCCACAGATAGAGTATCCTATAACCTGTATATCTTGCCAATAGTGTGGTGAAAGCGAGTGGAGTGTGGCACTGCTGCAGTGGTGTGATGCTGTGCTGGCTCACTGCTTCTCTGTGCTAGTGTATTGAAGAATTTCATTAGTGGAATTCCTAAGAAAGCAAAATATAATTATGTTGATTAACTGGATTATATTTTCCTTAGATAAGAGATTATAAAAAATAAATGCCAATAAAGTAATATGGCACGATGTCATGGGTTATGTCACTGTAAGAAATGAGAGTAGCATCTCTTTGTAAGTAATATAATATCATGCTTCATCCTTTCAAATATGCAGAGACTTACATGGGCCTGTAGACAATGTTACTGGAGTGCAGCAGAAGTAATTCCTTGGTAAATTAACAATGTGTATGTATAGAAATGTGTTTGGGTATTACAAATTAGAAAATTAAAAAAATAACTAAAATCGTGGTTTAATCTGACCGACATCGAGTCAAGAACTCAAAGTGGTGGGAATTGTAGGGCTGAGTGTGCTTCCTTGTTTGTGCCTGAAGTACAACAGAAAAATTTCCCATAAATCATGAAAAAAAGAAAGTCAGGACAATCTATTAAAGCCCAGCATGCTCTAGTATACAATGCTGTATTCAGTACAAAACCAGCAATGGGTTCTTCTATTTCAGTCGTAGTCATCTGCTCTGCAGCTAGACATTTTTTCAAGATATGCTGCACTTCTCTGTGTGCTGTTAATATTTGAGAATGCTGCATAACTGTTTTAGGGTTTTTAGAAATAGCCCTAGGAGTTTTGGGGTTTAGCAGAATTGATAAGAGGAAAGGCAGCATAAGAGCTCTTGCTTTGATGCGTATTATAATAGCAGGCAAAA
>NC_087557.1:15364549-15427049 GCF_036250125.1 Pseudopipra pipra
ACGAGTAATGTCGGCAGCATAAGACAGCTGTGAGAAAATCACCAAAATCCGTGAAAGAAAGAAGTGGCAAGAAGTGGGGCTGTCAGCTGTCTGCCTTCCTCTGCTCTGCAGCCTTGCCAGGGCCCGGCAGCCGTCCAGCCCAGTCGAGAGCTTGGCTGCTCAGTGGTGATGAGAGGACGAGGGACTGTCTTTTGTTAGCCTTGATAGCAATAGTTTCTTCCTCCGGTAACACCATGGAAGGTTGCTGGGCTGGAGCTTCTTTGACCATAGAGTTTGCTTTCGGGCAACACAGCAGCTGGGACACAGTGGGGCCAGGGAAATTTAAAAGAAGCCTCTAGTTCCATCCTGAAATTCTGGAGCAAAACCTTGTGTGGAGGAGAGGCCCTGCAAAGAGACACAGGGAGAGCGGGAGCTGGATCCTCACACTTGCAGGCTGTGAGGACACGCCAGGATGCGAGACAGGCCACCAACCGCTCCAGTGGGCTCAGCAGTCAGTTGGTATGAAACACCTTCTGAGCCTTGCCTGTATGCTTTTCAGCTGGGGAGTTGCCTTGGATACTAAGGATATACTGAACTGGAAGTAATGGAAGCAGGAGAAAGGGATAGTAAAATACGGTGCACCTGGAGGTAAGATCTTAGCCTCTTTTGGCAAAGATGAGATAAACAACAACTTCAATTTCATTTTTTTAATTTTTTTTTTTTTATTCAGGAAATGTTGGAACCAAACCTTTTGCAAAATGTCTTCTCAGATTCAGGACTCTCAGTAGGAAAGTCTGAAACAGATCCTTGGACTCACCAGACAGGTCAAAAGGATGCTTAGATGCCAAGACTTAGGGTGCAGGAACTTGAACTTGAGTTTTTTGGTATTGGCAGAAAGGTAAAGAGGCAAATATTTTAGTCAAGCAGTTCTGTGTAGAAATGGGAGAATATCTTGGTCTACCCTGAAAGTAAAACGTACTGCTGAAAATGGGATCAAATGGCAAGAGTGTGCAGGTACTACTATATTGCTGGCCACATTTTAGAGAGGGAGAGAGGAAGGGAGAGAGCATCCTGTAAATAAATCCTGCTGTGAGCAGTACAGTCCTTTGTGTCAAGTTGATCACAAATTCTGGTATTCATCTTCAGGGAGGAGATGATGTATATGACTGAACACCTGCAACCACAGAGCTTTTATTGTGGAAATTCCACTTGCTGACCTTCTTCCACTTAGGAGTTGAATTTAATGTGTGCTGTGTTTCTAAAAGCAGTAGATCAAAGCAGTACGCACTTACTCTGTGAACCCCTTTCTTGTATTCCAATTCTATTTGCCTACTTTAATGGCAGAATTAAGGTTTTACTATTATTTATTGCTGTTACAGAACCAATACAACTATATGAGAGTAATCAGGGTTTTATTCAGGTAATCAGGATATTGTTTGTATGAATAGGAAATTAGTTTAAATTGCAAATCTAGTGATGGTTCTTGGTTACCTCTCCTGTTTCTGCGCTGCTTTAAATGGTGTGCAGGCAGAGGGGAGGCCAACTACTGGGCTATTAACTTCTACTGTATATGCTGAGGCACAAGGCAGAAGGAGCTCAGCCTGATTTGCAGGTTCTAAGCTGAGTTTGCATTGGCTATAAAAGGATATTTTTTAAAAGCTTATAAACAGGTTTTATTTTATTTGTAACCCACTGAGACTCCATAAGCGTGGGGCTGCACTGTATTGGTTTATGATGCCACTTTTTAAAGCTGATCCACAATTTAAGTTGAATACTATCTTGCAGTCTCCAATTTATGTTTTAAAATGACAGAAGATTGCTGATTTAACACCCTGGACCCCAATGTCTGTCTGCTGCCAGAATCTGGAGCCATGCAGGGCTGATGCTCTGCGAGTCCCACAGCAGCTGCTTGCGCTGTGCTGAGCTTGAAGGTTGCTCTCCCAATCGGTGCCTCCCAGACCATATTTCCTAGCAACAAATACCTACAAATTCAAAGGTATTTAGAGTACATGGATTGCTTTGTGCATAATAGTACCCACCACAGAAATATCACAGCTATGTCAAAGATGTGTTATCTCCAAAAAGATTACCTCCCTCTCAAAATGAAGCTTCAGAATCTACAGCTGAGTTAACCTGATCATTAATGTGATGAGGTGTTCTCACCTGGAGGAAAGTTTGATGCCTTCTTTTTCCTTCTATTCAGTGAAGAGAAATGTGATGTATTACAAGAACTGAAGAAGGTAGAACCAAAGAGGAATACCCCTGGGAGGCCATTTTAACACAAATCTCAACTAGAGCTGAAATGCATGTGCCCTTTGCAACCATACCTAAACTGTGTTATGGAAGGAGACATTGCTTTGTACCTTTCCTTGACTTTCAGCCTCTCTGCGGAATAAAATGCACTCAGGTGCTTAGTAGCCATTTACCTCCAATGAATTGTTGAAATTCCAGTATTTCTTGATGGTTTGCAAAGCTTATGCATACCTGTAACAGACCTCTTTTTTTACAGTCATTAAATAATGATGATACTCTGGGCCAGCTTTGTGCTGGCTATTCATAGCAAAAGTCAGAGGAATTTTCCAGTAGACAAACATTTAAGATGCAGTGCAGTATCAATAGCAGCTCCAGAGGCAGGTGATTTTCTCTATGATGTCTCAGCTTGTTTTCTTTCCAGAAAAAATAAAGGGAAGAGGGCACCGCAAACCTCAACAGATCTTCTGGTACTGCAGTTCCTCCCTGTATGTGGACAAGAGATGATTATATTTTTTATTATACTAATACAAAAGGCATTTGATGACTTATAATAAAGGTTTTAATTCTGAAATTTCAGTGAGGAACTTAATGCTGTGAGTGCAACAGGAGAAAAACCTTCTATTGTCGGGAGGAAAATTGTGTTGCTCCTGTTGGTCCTTGTTTTTCAGTGATGCTTGCAGACAAGGATGCAGCATGCAAGAGTGCAGACACACTCTGCGGTGATGGGAGCATAAGAGGCAGGGCAGGAAGGGCTACATCCAAAGGTCTGCTAAGGATGGAAGGAGCAGTAAGCCTTGTGAAACTTTCTGCAAAACAAGAATCGAGAAGCTGGAAAGAAGAATTCAGTAAAGATTACTTCAGAAAATAGTGGCATATGATCTAAGGTCAGAACACATTTACCTTTTTCACTTCAGTTTTCTTCTAAAATCGTCTTGTACTTGTCTTTTCTTAACATCTGTGTAATGATGTACAGCTACAGGGCTAACATTCACATTTTGCTATCATTGTCTTCAGCAAATATGTCTGAAGGGGCTGCAGGGCTGAAAAGGACTCCTCAGCGAAAGTCGTTGTGACAAAGTAACATAAATGAGAAGAATCTTGCACACGTGAATGTACTTGGAAGATGCATCGCTTTGGCAAGCTGTAATGTGGCTTCGGCTGCCTGAGCTGACTTGGGAAGCTTTCTGTGTCCTTTTGCCTTCTGTATTTTCCCTTTTCTTTGTGTTGCCCAAGTTTATTCTCACTTTTGATTTCAGAAGCACCCTGGAGATGGTCTAGTTACTTGAGCTTTCAGTCAATGAGAGAGAAATTGTGCTTGTAGAGTGATGGGGATTGCTCTCTACAAACTACTCTCCCACTTGCATTGCTGTGCTTCAGATCTAAGGCAGAGCAGTGGGTGCTCTATTGTCGTCTTCTAAACTTCCTGTCATAGTCTATATTTTACTTAATAGGTTTTTGAAGGAGTGTATTGATTTCACTACAGAATGACAGTGACCTTTACATGCTGCTGTACTTTATCTCACGTTGTGATAGCCCCACTGAGTCCCCTTGGCCCTGACCCCACAACCGGCCTGTGAATCAAGAGCTGCACATTTTGACAACCTGCATGTTTACTCCTAGTGGATTGGAGGGCTGAAGGGGAGCATTCAGATACCTAAATATTCATCAGCCTTCTACCATTTGCACTGCTCAAAGGTTCAGTATTGCAGAGATCCAGTTCTGATTCTTGTTTGGATCATGTGCAAGCAGGATGCAGCTGTGAAGCCCTGCAAGGAGGTGTGAGCTGGTGCTGCAGGTGTGCTGATTTCAGTGTTCAGTTTTGGGACCAACTTATCTGTCTGAAGACAGGTTGAATGGAGTACTTGTCCCGTCCTTGTGTGATTTTTAGCACTGCTCAGGATGAGTAGAAGTTGGTACCTGCACACCAGTGCTAGTTTGGGTGTTTTCTTATCCTTGCTTCTGTCTGTTCCACCTCCTGGGCTGTTATCCAAATATCAGCAAAGGGGATGGCACTAAAGATGAAGAAATCTTGCTCTTGAGCTGTAACTGTGCATGAACGAAGACATCACCTCTGTGGATGTTGAAGGAATGGAGGAGCCAGCATGCATCCCTGGTGACAAGCCTTCATCAAGCACACATGCTCTTTGCTCACTGATGAGTGCCAAGGGTCAGGCTTTTCACCTCAGTGTTTGATGATATGCAGCACTGGAAGCAGAAGGCCCTGGTGTCAGAGATAGCAGATAAATCCATTAGAACCATCTTGGTTTGCAGATTCTACTGGACACCAGTGTGCTCAGAAACCTGGTCACACAGTTTATTCCTATCTGAAACCAGCATCCTCTTCATTTTTAGGCTGGCCTCAGAGGCAGGTCTTTCCTTGACTGACTATAACTAGTTCCACCTATCGGTATCATCATAGTCCAAGCTCGCAAGGAAATTATTTAAATTATTTATTTCCTGAGTTCTCTACAGTACAAAATACATTAGTGGGATTATATTTAAAATCCTACAATTGATGTAGGCTCTTACTCTAGAAATTTTGAGTAGCTTAGCACAAGTGAAATGCAGTGTGGGACAGTGTTTCCACTTCTATCCTGAGCTTAGTGAAAATGACCTGGGATATCAAGGTTTGAATAACTGCTGACAAAACAACTGCATCTTCTGTTGAAAAGGAACTGGCAAAGTCTGGCATTTCTCAAGGCCAATTTTGTTACCTGACATTCTGCCAAAAAGGAGCTGCGAGTGACGAGGTTAAGGGCTCATTCAATGGCTGTGAAATCAGCATCAAACAAACAGCCACAGGGAGTGCCAGACCACGTTCAGTTCTTTTGCCTGGAGTTTCCTAGTATTAGGATTGCTCTTGACAGACAGAGCAAAGTCTTCTACTGGCCTAGGCAGGCAGAATAAGCAACACAAAACAACTCACTACAAAGCATGTTGATAGTGATGAGGTGGCAGAAGCTGCTGGTGAGCCTCTGCTACTTTTAAAGCCTCTATGTCTTAATTTTCTTTTGTCTGAATCCTTATTCCTTTAATGAAGAAAAAAGAGTTAAGACATAGTCAAAAGCCTTTTCTGAACCCGAGACAAAAGGGCAGAGTCATCTATTTTAATCTGGTATATAATCTGACAATGACATAAACAGAACAAAATTTTCCAACTGCCTATTGATTTTGTGACTCATGGGCTACAATAAAAAAATTATTCCATGTAATTTCAAGGACTTCAGCTGAAACAGTGATTATAGCCATTTAAGAGGGTTTCCTTTGCAGGTGGCCACTTTTCCTGATGGACACGTTAATTTGATCACACTTGTTAATTTGAATAGTGCTCCTTAAGAGGATGATGATAAAGGCCTCGATAATTGTAAGGATTGTAAATATGAAACTAATACTCCATTCACCATTTATTCAACTTCAGGTGGTGAGCTCCATCTTCAGCTGCATGTTCATGATTGCTCTAGGAGTACTTGTACTCTTTTCAGACAGATGAGTCTTCACATGCCTTGAGCTGTGCTTATCCCCAGTGGACCAACTGACACCGGCAAGGATGGTGAGTTACAGGCAAACTGGATTCCAAGGCAAGTAACATCCCATGGAGCAGCAGAGTATGTTAGTTATCCAAATGGCTGGGCCATTATTTATAAGAAGGCAAAGGCTGGATTGTCATTTGATTGTGCAAACATAAGCACTTGTGACTCAGCAATGTAGAAAAAGTTGGACTTAAGCACTTATTTGCACTTCACAGGTGAGATGCAATTGCCACATGTATAGATGTGCCTGGGCTAGTTTTCATCTGTGAAGGAGCTGCAATGAGAAACTCAGGGCTTGATATTTGCTCTGTAGTGGAGGCTTCTGTGGTCATGCCTTGCTCAGTATGGCTCACTGGACAGAAGCTGTCTCAGGAGAACCTGCAGACTGATGTTGCAACATAAACACGATACAGTTGGCATGTGGGGTTTATCTACTCGGTGGAGTGCAGTTGTCTCTGCAGCAGTTACTGGTGACGGTTTCATAGTGGTTATGACAATGCTGGTTTTTCTGTATATGTGTGTAACTGTTCAAACTGTGCTGATGATTGTTAGATAGACACAGACTGTGTTGTTTTCTTGTCTGTCCAGTTCCCTCCATGGTGATCACGTTATTGGAGCAAGTAGGCAAAGCATGTGCTTATACACATACTGACAGTCACAAAATTGACACCTAAAAAAGTCAGATACAAACAAATTTACAGAATAATTCCCTACAGTCTATAGCAAGTGAGACAATAATAGTCCTACTCCAGTCCATTTGTCCTCTAGAAGACAAAATTGAATAGACTTGAAAACTGAGTAAAGAGTCATGAGATGATGTAGTTTTCTTGGTGCACTAATGCAAAATGTAACTTGTGTTTTTGAGGAAAAAAGAGCAAGCAAAGAGTGAGGCAACTTTGGTGTGATAACTTAGTCTTTTTCAATTTCCTGAATCACACACTGGCTTATGCATTTGTGACATTCAGCATTTTACTTGAACTCTGTGCACACAAAAGAATCTGCTGTGGATGGTGAGAAATAACATACGGATTGAGACGGGTAATAAATAAGGTGTATATGTGTTTATTCTGGATCCATCCATTCCACCTACCCACATACCTAAAGCACATATTACTGTAGTAGCTTAGCATCACATCTTAGCCTTGGCATGTTCATGTTTATGTATTTCTTTTCTGTGAAAAAATGAGTCAAATTACAGTGTTTCTTTATATTCCACGTATGTCGAATGTTATTTATTCATCCTTTTTTGCTTTTACCTCTAAGAAGTATTTCAAGTCATCTTGACATCTCATCTATATATAAAGCCAGGGAGTTTTGCATTTCCACCAGTTTTACAGCCCAGTGAACACCATTTATTTATTTTATTTTTTGTTCAGTGCATCATCGCAACTTTTTGTCATGAAAGAAAGTATTTTTACTCATGCAAGCTGGGGTTTTGCTTCACAAAACCAGGAACTGCTATATCCCTGTGAAGGCAACTGTGTAGGGTTGAAGGTTAAATTTAGATTTTTCTGCAGCTGATCCGTTAGAAAGTTAATTTGCAGAATGATATTACCCAGTCTAGCAAGGAGACTGGCCAAAGGGGCAGCAGGAGGACTGACTGAGAGACAGGGACCAGTGTGGAAGCCTAGCTAAACGGGTTGAATAAAGGCTTTGGTTGAAGGTGGAGGAGTGATTGGACAAAGCACTGTCTGTATGTCACTTCTCTGAGGTTCAGGGGCTGCCTCCTCCAGCCTTCGGTGTGGAGGGGGGTGGGCCTGGGTTTTGCCTCATATGGTTTTTATGACGTGTGAGAAGGAAGACGGTTTTAGAGCCCCTGAAAGAGGTACAGTCAAGTCATCATCTGAGCAACTCTTCTAGTCTTTTCTCCTAACATGCTCAGAGACTTCAGCACTTTCTTACATGTCTCAAAGTTTCACCACCAGGTTTTCATTGAAAAACTGATGTCCTTTGAATGGCTTATTTGGGGAATGATCAACACTTTGTGGCTTGATTTAGTTTTCCATCCTGCCTTGCCCTGCCTGGTGCGCAGAGCAAAATTAATGTCTCCAACACCAGTTTAATGAAAGTGTGATGTTTTGGAAAGATTTAGATCAAATTAAGCAACCAACAGATTTCTTGAGTATCTGGTGCCCAGAGCAGGGTCTTAGTGCACTGCATTACAGTCACTCTGGTTGCTTGTCCCATGTGCAGTGGCCATTAAAGGCGACTGAAGTCTGTGGGCAATTTCAGGATGATTTTGAATGAGCTATCAGGCCCCTGGAGAGCAGAACCGTGGCCTTGTCCAGCTGGCTCCTGGTCAGGTTCTGGGTTGTCTGGCGGAGAGAAAAAAACATCACTGCCCTGAGATGTGAGGAGAAAGAGAGGATGTGAAACCAATGCTAATTCTTACTTCTGCCTCTGGTCAAGCAGGTGTGAAATGAAATCGAAAGGAGCTACACAAGGACTGAAAAGTTTGTAGTTTAAAAAATTTTTTTTAAAAAATGGAGCAACAGATTCAAGCTCTGGGTGTGATGGAGTTTTGGGGAGATGAAATTTTTTAAAGCAGCTCATAATTTTGCTGTCGAATTGCAGGACTTGATTTTTAAGAGAAGGAAGGAGTCAGGCTGTTCAGCACTGCAGGAAAGCTAGTGCCTTGTCTGATGTCTCACAGTAAGACACAAGAAAGAGAAATCAGTGGAGGCTCCTTTTTCAACTGATTACCAGCAAGCAGGTAGTTTCTAATTAGTAGTCATCAAATTAAACCAAGTTAACCTGACTAAGATGGGAGGCATTATATCAGCAACTGATCTGCCATTTAAGGGCTTTAATTTTCTGGGTCAAGTATAAGGGTCTCCTGTATTCCAGTACCCTTACCAGACTCTTAAATATTTTAAAAGAAAATGAGACTGCACACAAGAACATAGAATGCCCTGACTCTGTGGTTTGCCTCCCTTTGAGGATTACACTTCCTGGCCCAGTTCTTGGTATGGCCAAGTAAGTCCCCTTGTGGTGCTGTGCTTCCTGTTTGTGCTTATTGAGAAGTGAAAGGCAAAACACAATCCTTTATTTTGTAGGTGTAGGAAGGGTAATTTTTTATTTTGACTCCTTTGCTGCGTTTAGTGGAAGCGGCAAGAGTTGGTGACTGAGATCACTGCATTTCAGATGTGAGACTGAAGAAGGCTGTGTACCTCACTGTACCATATTTCATATTTTTTGTTTAGTGTTGTGTCAAATTTCACTGATAGAAACGTTTAATAAGTTATTAAAAAAGGCTAAAGATTAGCAGTTTGCACCTTTTAAAAAATGAACAGTACTCTTGTTTTGATATACAGTTCCATTATCAATTTGCATCTTTAAACAGGTGAAGCCTTTCTCTGGTGACTTCTTCTCTCTTTTAGTTAGCTGAAAAGATTTAGTTTTACTTTGTACTGCACTTTCCTAAGTGCACTTAAAGCAAGCCAGTAACAAAACCAGATGTTTAAAGAGCTGGAGTGTGATTCAGCTTACTGTAGCCCAGACTATCAGAATCAACTGGTAGTCTTGCTGAAGAGTAGCCCTGCAGGTTATTAAAGAAAAAATTAGTTTCTGAGAATATATCAACAAAAATTTCTTCATGCTTGACAGTCACACACCCATAACCTCCTTATTTACCAAACTGGCTCCAGGGAATAGTGCAGCCTTCAGCCTGCTATCATACAATGATCTGTGCCTGTTGGCAGAGCAATCTTGACTGATAATTCCCATCTTTCAGCCTGCCTTACTGTATCTGTTCAAAGCGACTTACCCCAGCTAGCCCCAAGGAGGCACGTTCTACAACAAGGTCCAGCTGTCAGAGGTCAGTCCATTTAGACTATTCTTCAGCATCCTGGCACTTCTCGGAAGTCTTAGAGGTATGAACCCTATATAGATTTGTTACAATGTAAATATCATTAATACGGTCATGCTGTCAAACATATGCAAAGGATTCCTTTAGCTGAAAGATGCTTGAAACCTTTTTGCAACATTGTTTTTATTCTTAACTATGAAACTGAAATCTTATCTTTATTTTCTTCCTATTTCATCACTTCATAAATACTTAGAGGAAACTTGTTATCTGGCAAAAAACTATCTAGAATTGTCATTTTTAGTGGGTTTTTTCATCCCCTCAATTCATAACAATTAGCACATGGATGGTGAGGCTTACAAATTAGCTCAACTCTGTCTGGGTTCCCACATAGCCTAACTCAAGGAGGAGGTGTTCTCTGGCATTAGGGCAAGAAAATAAACGTGAAGATGACAGTCTGGCTGCTCACAGTGTAAGGCAAGGTTACACAAAATAATTCTTGATAAATTTGGCCCAGGCTTTGCTGAAATCACAAGGATTTCAGTGGCCTTTAGGCCTCATTAGTAAAGTCAGTCTTCAGTTTTAAAGATGTCTTGTCTCTGAGTTGATACCAGAAGGTATATGATTTATGTGGGTCGCTGCAATGGGAAACCAAATAAAAGAAAAAGCATTAAACTATTGATCAATGACACTTCAGATTGAGGATTTTATAAATTTAATGATACATCTTCCCAATTAATATATTAAAGTCATACAAAGTAATATTCAGGAAGAGATACTCATTGTCTTCTGCTGAACACGTACAGTTAAAGTGTCAAATAATAGGACTTTTCCTGCCTTAAGTGTAAAAGCCTTAATGCAAACCAAACTACAGAATGGTTGCTGAGTTCTAGTCAAATTTGCTAGCAATTGATTACACAGGGAAAAGCACAGCACAGCATCTATCACCTCTCTGCATGGGGGAATGATTAGATTCTTTTGATCATTGATGGGGTATATTAGGTCTCAAACTGAATCCACTCCTCCAACTTTTAGAGAAGAGAACAGTTAGTCCTGATTGAACATTGGTATGTATAGGAGGATCATAAATGTGAAATACAGGGCTGCAGCACAAAAATATTTGAAAAATCAAAATCTTAGGCTTAGTCTCAGCTTGATTTATCTTTGAGCTGCAGGCAGGAGAGCTGTCCCCAGTGGCAATGTTCTTTAGTGGCTTACACGGCCTCTGCACTGGTGAAAGTGTTGTCCTTGAAATCACCAAGGAATATCTTTATTTCAATTTCAGCTTCAGGTTATCATTATAGTACATTTTAAAGATATATTTAATTCCCAATTCATATATAGAAGTCATACACATTATTGATTTTTAGCCCAGATCATTAAGAATTTTAACACAGGCTGTGGCTACTCAGATAAAAGAGCTTCTATTAAGAGCTTAACAAAGGTTAATTTTGGCATATAATTAACTCATCATCTAATGAGCTAAAGACAACTTTATCGTTTAATTGCTACAACTGGTAAAAAGTTCAAAGAGGAAAAACAACAGCTTTCAACATCTAAGTACTTAGAGTAGTAGCCATGCTTATTCCCTCACTCCAAGGAAGGTTAAAATCCAGCCCTTCTTACAAATCCCTTTTCTTTGTGTTTTTCACTTCTTTCTTCAGTCTGCATATGGGAAAAATTCCTTCATCCGCGACTTGCTGTACCCATTCTCATATGTTGCAGGGTAGTATTTAAAATGCAGATGAGTGATGTAATTGCAAGCAAATTTCTGAAAGCATTCAAATGAAGGGGGTGTGGGTAACACCCTGGTAGAGGATGACACTAGGCACTAGCTCTCTTCCTGTCATCCCTTCAGTCCTCAACCTTTTCCTCCAGTAGCTGCTGGAGGAGCTTTGTACAGGAAAGTAGTTGCATTCCTGGGTGCTGTTATGAAGTAATATGTTGTGTGACAGTCTCCCTCTTGCTTAACATTGTCAACCTACTTGGAGGCTGAGAATTGAATCTAGAAATTTAATTAGCCTTTGAAGTGCTGGACATCAGGAGGAATTTATTCATGGAGAGAGTTGTTAAACATTGGAATGGACTGCCCAAGGAGGTGGTGAAGTCACCATTACTGGGAATGTTCAAGAAATGACTGGACATGGCACTTTGAGCTATGGTCTAGTTGACAAGGTGGTGATCAGTCAAAGGCTGGACTCAATGATCTCAAGAAGTCTTTTCTTACTTAAATGATTCTGTGATTCTGTTAATGGAAAAAAGCATTTAGTGGGACAGCTGCTCAGCTGCTATAACTTGTGCAATTTGTCACCTGAGAATCTGCCTCATTGAGTACGTGGGACCTTGTTTCTGACTTTGGACTCTCGTTGAGCAGAAGGATCTCAGTGACAGCACTGGCTGTCCTCTTCATTTGAGAGTTCCTGGGTTTTAATTGCATTTTCCAATCAATTTTCTACATGGCTCATGTGGGCTGAACCTGGAGTTGCTTGTGGTGCTGAACGATGCAGAACAGAGAATTTTATGGTGCTTTGGTGAGATGTGGGATTAAAATAAGGTACAGCAAGGAAGGGAAAACTGGATTTGAGTGAGGTGGAAAGCCCTGAAGTATAAGACATAAGTAGTTGTGGGGTGAGAGGGTGAGGTCAGTCTGTCTTCATTGGAAAAGTGAATATTTAAAGACTGAACGTCAAGGCCACAGTCTGTGATGGGGTTTCAAATTCAGTAGAAAGTCTTCTATCCTTATGCCTTACACCTCTTTCACATGGTGAGAAACTTTCCTGCAAACAAGCATCCTGACAATTACTAACCAAATCCTCATTAAAACAAAGAAAGGTTAAGGGGAAAAAATAACCTATATAAGATGAGGTAACTTGCCAGTCTGTGAGCTGTAAATTGACAATAGGATTTATATAAATCCATAATTGTATCTCTTTTACCTGCAGTTAGGCCGGTTAATGATGAAAAAAGTATACAGCCTATCGTGTGGTTTTAATGAGGATTCTTTTTGCAGAGTTAAAAAAATCCACCAAATTAAATTCTGCCAATTTACTCCATTGCAAATTGAGCGCCACCCTGTGCGCAAAAAAATCATCAAGTAGCTTAAATCAGTTACAGCTAAATGTGTAAGTCAGCATGTGCTTTAGCCTTTAGTCATGAAGAATATATTAGATTTTAAAAATAAATGGCTTTCTGCTGAGTCTTCATTGCAATGGCTTTCTGACTTTTAATTAAATTTTCAGTACTTGTGGGTACTTCTTCATGTACTTTGTCCACAGAATTCACAGCATCTCTATCATTATATGTGGTGGAAAACCAGAAGCTTGTTCATTCCTTTGTTATTCACTGGTACAATACCTAGAGATTTTTTTCCTCTTGTAAGATAAGAGCAAAGCATTTATTCTACAATAATACTCTATAAGAATGAAGCAAGAATGCATAAACTGAACACGATTAGCAGTCGCTGGTAGCTCATTACAGTTTGCTCATTAGACACTTCTGGTCTCTTTCATTGGTGTTAAATGAACTTAATGTAAATTAATAAGTATGGGTTCATGTCATTTACAAGAAGCTTGTGAAGAAAAGGAAACAGCGGGCGTTGCTGGCCTTGGTGAGGCGTGCCGCTGCCTGCAGCTGTCAGAGGGAATGGCTGCTCCTCTGGGGTACGGCTCCTACCGTCCCTGCAAGGCTGGGCATTGAGTTTTTCAGCTACAGCACTCGTGGTTTGAGGGATGACTTCATTCCATCGACTGCTAATTGGGAGGGGTAAAAGAGGCGTAATGCTGGCTGGCTGCTTTCTGCACCTGTGGGACCCTGGCACCAGCTCTGGGAGTGGGGGTGCTGGCCCTGCAGAGCACTGCTTGTGCCTCCTGGCTTGTGTAAGCCGAGCAGAGGCCAGGGCTTGTCTCCCAGGGAGCAGCCTGTGTGCTGCAGCAGCCAGGTTGCCTCTGTGGCTCCTGAGCACCTGGGGGTGCTCCACTCAAAATGGCATACCTTGCCTGGCCTGTGGGCTGCTAGCCTTCCTCCCCACCCTCTCCTGCTGTGTCTGTGGACTTTGATATGAGAGAAATCAGAAAGTGTAATTTTGACATGGATGCCAATACAGAGGAGCAGCCCTCTCCCATTGCTCACCAGCCTGGGATTTAATCTGCCACATCCTCTCACAGGTGTAGGTGAGGGCAGGCTGGGGCTACCCTTGCCCTTTGCCCCTGCCCCTAGAGCTCCCCACCAACTGGACACTGGGGATGCCACCCTGCCCTGTCTTGGGCCCTCATCTCATTTGCTGTGGTGGGCTGCTGCAAGCAGCACATGGTGTTGGGGTGAGGACATGGCCATGGGCAGGCTGAGCTTTGTTGTATTTTGCCGAGATTTGTGGGAACATGAACATGCCGTGAGCTGTGCCTGCAGCCACACGTCCACAGCAGAACTGTGTGGGTGACAGCCTGCATAAGGCAATTGTCTGTGTTCTGTGAGGAAGATACAGAGTCATGGAAATGTGACAGGAGAATGCAAAGGTTTAAGAAATATTCTTAGCTCGCCCCTGCCCATCAGTGCTCATTGAGTGTAAGAAAAATGAATGTGGCTGGGCAGTGGGGGACCTATCATGCACCTAATTTCAAGTGTCTCATCACCAATTATCCCCATGCGTTTCTTGTTCTTTTTACCCGATGGACTAAGATTGACTCTCAGACCTGGGCTCTTCCTCCTCTCCTAGTGTTGCTTTCAGCATGTCATTTTTCCATTTGTCACAGCTGCCACTTTAAAGGCTATGGCCTGATCAGTTCCTGCCTGTGTGGCTGTTTGTCTGCAGCTGGTGTCAGTCTCTCCCCCTCCCCACCACCCAATTTGTTTATTCTGGGACAGCTAAGAGCATCTTTCTGGAATTTGATGTTAAGCAATTTCAGTGTGAGCTAGGCCTGTATAGAAAAGACTTTAATGGGGACTTGAGGTGAGTTGGGGATGGAGAGGGTAATGGACACTTTCTTTTTTAAGTGTAGGAAAATTATGGTGGTGTCCTTCCAGAGTGTTTCATATTAACTGCTTACATCTGCTGGAGCTGGCTGGAAAGCAGGAATTATGGCAGGAGGAGTGGTGGGAAAGAGGAAATTCGAGACATAGTTTAGTTTTTATTTTACATCAAAATAAACAGTACAACTTTTTGAGGAGAAAAAAGGAGACATTCAGAACCAGTCCTTCCTTCCTTCCTCCCTTTTCTCTCCCACTTGTTGCTACTATGTGGTCAAGCCCTGTTCAAATCCCTGTCTAGCTTCTTTCAGATCAAGTCGCAGACCAGGATGTCTCAGGGAGGAATAGCAGCAAGGTGGCTGGCAGTGTTTTTGGGTGGCTCTGCATGGACAAGGATGTGTTGGGGTCAGAGGGGTTTTGCCCCTATCCCCACTGTTGGGACTCAGGCCAGCCACAGGCTGTGCAGCCATGTGAATGTGGTGTCCCTGGTGCCCTGTCTGCACCCATCTCTGCTAACATCTATGGGAATTTTATCTCTCCTCCTGCAAGTGTTCTGCAGAAATGGGCTCCAGAGCATATTTTCTATAAACAACTTCCCCTTCTGACTCTGTTTTCCAATGAAAACTGGTTTTTAGTAAGAGATCTCAGCCCAGTTATGTCCAGAGGTCACTGCTCTAAACCATTAACTACTCACTTCAAACATGGTGAAACTGCTGCTTCTTATGGTTATTGTGGCACTTTGCTGAGACACGGTTGGGTGTCCTTCTGAGGAGGTGTTCAGGGAAGGGAGAAGCAGAGAGGAACAAAGACTCAGACTATTTTTTTGTTCCTGTAAGATAGTTTGTGTGGAAAGTATCATTATTACATTCAAGTGCTGTAAGCAAAATTGCCAGACACCTTAAATATTCTCCAGCAGATCCATGTGAGCTCTCATTTGTAAAAATTCTGGTAAAACAAGTTTTCTGACCTAAATCAGCACCAGCCCAGCACTAAGAAGCTGGATTCTTTATTCGGCAAGATATCCTCCTTGTCAAAATGCATTTACATAGAGCCCTGCAGCCTATGCACTAATAGCGCCTCCCCCTGCTTCTGCCTCCTAGTGGGCTGCTGAAGGAGGCTATACATATGTATTAAGTTATTAAGCAGTGGTGTGGGTTCTCACAAGTTCAAACGCAGAGCATGCTGTGCCTATGCTCAAACGTCTCCAGGAGGGCCTGGATTAATAGAAATGCAAATGGAGCATCTGCACAAGGCCATATGATTAGAGCCTTCCCCCTCACACCTCAAAGTCAAAAGCAGAAAAACACTGCATGTGAAATACAACCAAAAAAACCTGGTGATATAATATGCAAAGTCTGTTACCAATTTCAACAGCAGTCAGCAAAACATTGAACCTCACTCCTCTTTAAGCACCATGGGCCCTACCTTCTCAAAGGTAAGTGGTTTAATCAGCATTGAATTGCTTGGGTCCTAGAGTTCATAGCAATGCTTGCCTTTGCCTAGGATTCCAGTGAACTTCAGCTCAGCCCTGTCCAGCAGGAGCTCTGATAACCTGAGCAGGAAAGATCCTATTTCGTGCCAACTTATGCATAGTCCTTTCTGTACTGATGGGAGGTTTAAATGTGGCACATGCTAATAAAATCAGTCATTAGTAAAAAGAGCTAGGGCAGATTCACTCCATCAAATTCTGCTTTCAGGAGCTGGTGTTGATACGAGTCCATATGTAATCACTCTGAGTTTATTTCCTTCCACCTGCCAGTAGAATTTGACTCATGTGAGACATATATCCTACTGTGCCATGATACTCCTTTGACCATGGTATGGCCTTATCACATGTTGGTTCCTGCTGCCACAAATGCAGAATAACCAGAAGGCAGTGAAGCTTTCATTTTGTGCCCTTGGTCCCGGCCATTGGATGTAGATCTGCTCTTGATGCATTTCAGAACCAGAGGTATGTGAAAAAACTCTCTTATATGTAAATCTTACCCTCACATATCTGTGCCAAGGATGTATCTATGCAACCAAACATAGTCCTTTACATTTTTGTAAGACTACGTATTGCAAAGATTCTTTTTTCCTTCTATGCAGCCATTGTCTGCTTCATCAAGAAGCTGTCTTGACTTTAGAAAGGTTTTTTGGAGGAGGATTACAGCTGGGATTCAAAATTTAAGTGACTATCAGTGATTCTGTCAGAATAAGAAATCAGACTATCTTTCACACTTAATGGAGGTTTTACTTAGTTTATCCTTGACGACGACTCTGCTGATGGTAGAGGCTATTCACAGATGCTGATACACTTACTGTCTTTGTGAATAAGGGAGCAAACACTTGAGCTCTTCCACGCTCTATAGAAAGGCTCATGAGCAGCTGTTTTTGCCTGTACATTGGGTCTATTTAATATGTAAAGGGTAAAAACACATCTAGCACTCTGCCTACAATGTTCTGTATGGAAGTGGGGAAACTAACCTGAATACAATGTAACTTGGTTTATGAAGATCAGCCCCATATACCTGATTCAAATCTCAATTATACGAAACTTACAGAGCAGCTGGTGATCATGCTTACTGCTTTGAGTGACTTTAAGAGCTGAAATATGAATATTGCCCTATGCACACTGCAGTTATTTTTTCAGAAGCAATTGCCATGTTTTCTGGCTGTTTCTGCACTGCTTGTTATTGTAGTCCATGTTTTGGTCACCTGCCTTACAATCTGAGAACTACTTTCATACATCTGTTGCAATAAACCTGCTCTTCCAAGCTTCCCTTAGAAAATTGGAACTTATTCTTGTTCCCAGCTTAGGCTTTTGAGCTGGAAAGCAAGCCAGGAAAAAAGCCACATGTAGAACAATATGTTCTACTTTTGTCAACAGAATAGGAAAAGCTGCAAAGTTTTGATTTTCTTGTTGATTGGGCTTTTTTTTGTTTGTTTGTGGTTTGTTTGTCTGTTTTTATTTTTTTTGAAGGCAACTATAGAGGAACTCTATTCGTAAGGGAAGTAAAAATATGTCTTTAGACTGTGTCCCTGAAATTGTTGGACCTTTTGTTCCTCTTTGTCTTTAAAATTCACAGGGCAAACAAAACATTGGACTAGATGAGGAACTGGGTGTGATTCTTCTGTTCAGTGTCAGAATAAGGTGACTGTGAGCTGTAGCATACCTTCCTGCTTTGATAGGTGCTAGCATCCTGCTTCACAGCTTTTCAGAAGAACAGTAGCATGACTATATGTAGGCCTTGACTCTTCAAAGACACCACTGAATTTATCTGCGTAGTAGCAATCAATTTTCTTACCTGTTCTCGAACTTTAGAACCAATGGTATGTAAATTCCTAAATAACTGCATGCACCAGGCCTGCACAGACCAAGATAAAGAATTAATAAAACATACATATGAGTCTCTGCTGATTTCTCTACACATTAAAGCTAGTGATTGCCCAGCAGTGAGCACGTTTGTCTACATACTTCTCACATGCCATTAACAGAGCTGACCTCTTTCAGCAGCATACACAAACTCAACCTACAGCTACAGAAACCTTTTTATTTCTCTTAGTCAGAATGTATTATTGTGGCACTTGCAGTTTGGTGAGGAAATGAATAAAGGAAACAGTTCCCTTAGGTTAGATGAGACTCTGACTTCTAGTACATTATGGGCAGGATGAACATAATATCTAATGGGAGAAGGGCCATTCCTGGCCAACTGTCCAACCAGTTGCTGCAGGTCCACATGAAAAACAGTAACATATTTCTGGGAACCTGTTTGCAACCTTGGTTGCGATTTCCATGGTTGATTCAATTAGAAGAGAAACAGGAATGGATAAAATAGAATAGTTTAAGACACAGCACAAATATGCAGTAACAAGGAAAAATTAATTGCTTATAATTTTTAGAAAATATTTTTATTTGTCCAAGATGTGATTCTGCTCTGAAAAAATAGCACATCAGTTCAGTATCATCACCTTGATATATAAAGCAGGTGTTTGCTATATATAATTTATTTTAAGTAATAAAATTAGCTGCCTATGTGAAACTAGGGCTATTCTATCACGTATATGACATACAGTAAAAACCTAAAGTATTCAAATAATATTTCAAGCAGGACCTTTGCCTTTCAGCTATCTAGAAAAAATCCATTTAACTCCTATGAAGGGGACAGAGCAGGGTACTTACAGGTGCAGATATGACTGAGTAGCATAAGAAGCTACTCCTGGTTCACTGCTGCCCCATAGCTGGACATTAGTATAGCCTGCAAATCAGATGTCAGATAAATCCTCTGTGAGCTCCTGGACTGTTTCAGGGCAACACCAGCCAGGTAAATTTAAATTACACTAAAATGGTTTAGTTCACATAGGGGTACTTGCAACATGGTGGCAGCAACTGAAGCTGAAGCAAACTGCTGGCTTGGTAGTTTTTAAACCATTTCACCCAGGTCATTAGAGGAGGTCTTGGATGCACCCTTTATTGGTTCTTGCTCTATCTTTTGCCAGACTGTAGTTCCCCAAAATGTTCAGCTCCTGCTTGCTACTATGGCTGAGCTCTGGCATTTCAGAGGATGCTGCAGTTCCCAATGAGGCTTTTGCTTAGGGGAGCGTTGCTGAGGAGATCCCTAGGGAGAGATCTCTCACTGTCGTAAAGCGTCTGAGCCCCAGTGAAGCTGTCAATCAGTACATTGTGCTGCAGATGCATCACTGTTTGCAATGCTGTGAAGTGAAGGAGAGCCTGGCTGATGGTCAGATCTCACCTTGAGTCTTCAGCATGAAAGTTAGATATCTAGCACCCTTTGAGGTGTTTTTCAACCACATTTAATTAGGAACGTATTAAGCCTCTCTGAACATGGAGCCCTTTGTTGCTGCTTTCATAATGTCACTTCTAAGAATAGCACTACACAGTAAATGTTATTTAGGAAGAAGATACTGCAAAAAAATGTAACAAATTACTCCTTTAGGAAGGCTTAGTGGTGAGATAGGTGCTCAAGATCTAGAGATGAAGAGAGAATAATAATAGAGAATAATAAGGAGTGTCCAGGATGAGTGCAGCCTTTGTAGGGCTGAAGAACATCTATTTGACCATGAACACCACTAGAAGGCAAGAAAATGTCCGTTTTTCCTAAAATAAGTAGGATCTTCTCTGGCACTAACTAGGTAGTATCTGTCTCTGCAATGATCCAAAGATGCACCCTGCTTTCTAATTTTGATCCATTCAGGCTCCCTGGTTCACAACCCTGGCTGCCTGCTTGGTGGTGGGAGGAAGAAGGACCCCATTACAGTGCAAAGGTCAGGCTGGCTCTTAAACTGCATCTACAGAGTGCAGCCATCATCATCATCATTGCTGGGTTTCACAAATGAAGATTTGGGAAGGGCTCTACCCATGTTTGCTACAAGTGCGCTGGTGGCTAAAGAGGCCAATGCAAGATAGACAAGTCCAGTTGCAAAAAGCACAGCAGATAGACTTCTTGGATGGTATCAGGAAGACGTGATGCTTTCTGCGTTGTCTTTTCTCCTCTAGAGTGATCCTGCGTGCGTTCTCAAAGGCATCAGCAGCATTATGGATTGTGTGTCTCCAGAGCTCCCGATTGGAGGCCAGAGTAGACCAGTGATGAAGATCAATATGGCCAAGGCTGAGATGTTGTTTCAGGGAGTCCTTGTATCTCCTCTTTGGGGCTCCTCTCCTGAGGCAGCCAGTGGCAAGTTCACCATAAAGCACAATCTTAGGGAGGCAGTAGTCCTCCATCCTGGAGACGTGCCCTGCCCATCGCAGCTGTGTTCTCAGTAACATGGCCTCAATACTTGTAACTGCTGCCTGTTCTAGAACTGACGTATTGGTCACATAATCTGACCAGTGGATGTTTAGGATTGTACAGAGACAGAGAGTCCAGCAATGTTCTTCATAACAGCCATGACTGGGATCTAAGTCCTTTGGACTTGATTGACAAGTAAGAAATTAAGCATATTCTTGCCAGGTCAGAGCCATGATGCTTCCTCAGTTCCCCAGGTGGATTAGTTTCAGCTCTATTGCTGAAGAGGAGAGGACATATAGGAGGCACAGAGATTAATTGGTTTATCCAGAAAATTACAGCAAGTTTTAGTTAAATTGGGAGTAAAATTGTCCAATCCCTTCCCTCACCTCTTTTCTCCTGACCTTTAACATTGAATCCTTGTAGGGTTTTTTTCTCCTGTATCTACCAATTCATTGTTGGTAGGCTAGTTTCTTGTCTTTATGATTTGATAACACCATATGGGAGATGTAGTTTAACACTGGCCTGTACAAACTGAACAAGATGGAAAGCATGTCCTAACAAAATCATGCTTTTATTTAAGTGACAACCTATAGGACAAGCTGAAGAGAGGCAAAAATGGCTTTACATCAGAAATTCCTTGATACACTATGTTCTGCAAAAAGAGAGCTATCTCCACATAGTAACTTTCTGACTTCTGTTTACCATGATTCTCTTTACAAGTGCTTTTGAGGACTGCAAGAAAGAACTCTTAGAGCAAAATCATCCTGTTCAATAGCAGTCACCTCACATAATACCACCAAGGACAGGTTTAGGTTTCTGGGGAGCCAGTAATATCCTGTGGACACTACTATATGTCAATCCTTTTAAAAATATTTCTGTTGCTGTCTGGGAGTCTCCCAGCTACCACAGTCCTTTTTCTCTCCAAAGTAACATGAGAAACAGTGATCTCTCCATATTTGGCTTCTCTTTGAAATGCTACAAGAATATTCTTTCTTGCTGTGTTTTAGAGCAATGTAAAAGGGTGAACTCAGTGGACTCTCAGATCTGAAGAAAAAGTAGATTTTTTGTTTGACTTTTTTTCTTTTAGTTCCCATCCTTCTTTTGAAGTGTGACTAGTTTTATAGGTATTGTACTTCCAGCTGACACACACAAAATTAAAGCAAGATGTTTATTTTTTGACTACTGAGAAGTGCAGGGTTAAAATTCTTTTCCTCTGCAGGAATGGTAGTTGTAGATTTTTTTGTCCAGTTTTGTTCCAGTATGGAATTTCTTGCTAGATGTATAAGATGTAGAAATATGGGTGGAATTTGAAAGTTCGGTAGATTCAGGGTTATTTACATGTTTACAGTCTTTGGAGATATATGAGAAACCAGAGTGAATGAGCTCTGAATCCTAGATGCCATGCTTGTATCAACTCCAGCAATGAGAAGGGAAAATCATTCCTAACTCACAGCCAAAGGGCTTGTCTTGAAGACTATTCCAGGTCACTGTGCTATGGACTATTGCCCCAGTGAGGTAACTTTTGAGACAGAATCTCCATGGAGAAACTAGAGGTTCTAATTTGTTGCTCCAAGTTGAAAAATAAACGATGTTGCACTTCATAAATAGGGTGTTAATGATAGCAATGAAATAATCGATTTCTCCTCATTAAGTAACAAACAACACAAGCTGAAAAATTAACCACTTTGTTTCACACAGTTGGATTAATGGAGAACCAAGCAGGTCTTAACTTCCTCTCACCAATGAATAATGGCCTAGAGAAACACAGTGCTAATCGAGGCAACACTGGTGGTAGTAAACAAGTCAATCCTGTATCTATTAGAGCAGTAGAACATACATAATACATTGAGCTCTAGTTATCAGCTGAAAGTTGCACAATGCTGACAAAATAGTATGTTGTATCTTTACTAGAAGAAGATTGTTTCCATGACAGGAAATCCATATGTCTAGGAGGAGAGACATTAATTTAGTAGAAGGTGAGAAGAGTGCCACATGTGGAGCGGGTGGCCTGCTCTTGACTTAATGACCATTCAATAATTACTCTAAATGCATCACTAGTACAGCAAAAAGCATTGTCAATCATTCAACACCCCACTTCTGCAAACTTCTTAATGCTGCTTAAGTTTGATTAGAAGTTTAGAGGAAACTGGGGATAGTATTTAAAAAATGCAAAAAGTAAAAATACTGTACTGTGTAAGTTAATTTTTTTTTTTTTTGCACAGAAATGCGCAGAGTTTTCAGTGTCTGTGAAGTGAGTATGTTGGGATGGGATTCAACCCAATCGACTTGTGGTGTACAATAGGTTTGGCCTAGAGAACAGCATGCTAAATTGGACCTTGGGAACCCTGCTCTCCGTTTGACGTGCTGGATGACCTTGAGGTAAAATGAACCTCTTTCTAAGAGATAGGGATGATAATAGTGCCTATTATAAAGCACTAAGAAAGCTAAAAAGTCTCATATGGAAGGCATGTAAGGGTGGCTAATTTCTGTCTTTGGACTTAAAGTACATTAATCTTGAATTTACTAATTTTAGCGGAATTAGCCATGGTGACCTCACTGGGGATGTTTCTTCTTGTTGAGCTGAAGTTTTTTTCTGTTATGCTTTAGATGATTCTTTGTCTACATTTGACTGATTATCCTGGTACCAAGAAACAGTTTTATACATTCCTAGTTTAATAAAGAATAGATTTAGTGTTGGAACATTTGGAAGGTGGTCAGACAGCCTGAGCTTTCTAACAGTAACTGCTATTCAGTAAGATTTAATTAAGGCTCACAAAACTAGTTAATTCTCCTAAAAAGTCAATTGTCTTTCCTGACTACTCCTTGATTTTACCTTTTATTTAATTCAAGCAACAGTCCTTATGGCAGTGTGATTTATTGTAATTAATTGCTAGTTGATGATGTTCCTCATGCTAAGTGCAGATGTTAGGCTTTGCAAAAGTCAAATATGAGATATTTTCAGTTTAAGATCAGCTCCATTTTCAGAAGCTAGTGACGTCACCATTTTTTTCTTAACAGATCATATCATGGTACACAAGAAATCTGATTCTGCAGAACTGCAAAATCCAAAGAAGATAATGAAAATTCATAAAGAATTGACAAAAAGAAGAGGAAGGATATTCCTGAAGAAGCTGTATCTGTAGGAGAGTTTCTATTACAGGTAACTGGAGTAAGTCCCTCAGGAGTCTTCTGTTTTCATCTATTTATTAAACAACTAAGAGAATAAGACAAACTATAAATTAATTATAGTTGCCAGCGACATAAAGTCAAGGAAGTGGTGAACACAGATAATGCAACTCATAGACAACAGGGGGCCAAATTTTCTCCTTGCTTACACCTGTTCAATCTTACTGAAGTCAATGGGATTGGACAGGTGTAACTGAGGAGAGAATGTAGCCTCAGGCCCTTTCTACAAAGGGGTGGAGAGCTGGTGAAAGATGTTTAATGTTAATAAATATGAAGTCTTATCCATTAGTCTGAGATGCAAAAAAGACAAAGAATGAAGTGAGCAGAGAGATGAGGTGCACAAGTGCCCAAAGTGTGGGTAGTTTGCATACAGGAGCTCAGATGGTTTCAGGGGATGCTGTGAGATCTCAGCCCAACCCAAAGCCAGGTAGCTTTTGTGGTGGCTCAGGGGAGTTGCACTGATGAAAGATTTTGAGTGTTTAGGTCTGTGTGCACAACCTGCAAGGCAGATTGGAGCATAGCATATGGCTGTCATGCTATTTATCGGTGACTTACAAATACAGTAGCACTGACTACCTCTTATAAATTAATAGTGTTGTCTCAAAAACAGATTAAGTGCCAGTACCTCTCAGCCCTGTAGTTCTCACTCAAACTGTTCATCAGACTCTTGTCTGATAAAAGGTATCCACAGCCTTATGTATTCATTCACAATCTAAATCTCAGGTTACCAAGGTAACAAGCAGGTTAATCAGCTCCACCACACTTTCCTTAATTGAGGGAGAGTACTTCATTCTCCACTTCAGTCAGCTAAGCACAATAGCCTTTTTTAGTTGGCTCTCGTAGACTGTTTTTGATCCACTTGACTCTGAGACAGTTCCCTTCTCCAACTATAGTATACAGTACTGTACAGTAACAACAAACGTGATTGAATTGCTGAATTACACAATGTGCTTTCTGACTGTCTTGTGCTACAATGTTCATACATAATTTATGTTGGAATTGCATTAGGCTGTGTCCTTTGCATGAGATTGGCTGTCTTGTAGCTTATAGCACCAGCCCTGTGACGGAGGTGGGGCAGAGCCATTCTGCACCAGCATGGCTTTGTGAGTGGCCCATGGCTGAAACAGAATGGGGGTTCATAGGAGACTGAGGAGCCTTTCCTTGGCTCTGCCTGTGTGTCTGAGGTATGTTCCCTGTCTCAGTTCTCTGTCAGTAAAAGCAGTCCTCCATCAGTATAAGAGAAGATAATTTCCTACAAATGTATTACTGATTTGGATTCAGATTGTGTGTGATGCACTCCAAGGCAATCTGTGACACTTTCTCATTTTTTTCTGAGACACCTTACCACTAAAATTTTAAAAGAAAGTAAGCACCGTGCTGTATCGAGTGTTTTTTGTGAGCAACCAGATCTTAGCCTTAGCCCCCCTCACCACCAGAATCTCAAAGATCACAATGTTTCCTAAAAGGACTTCAAGTCATCAGCCATACTTCTTGCAAACTGCTTAAGCAGGGAAGTATTAACTGTCACTGAAATGCAGCCATTTGTGCAGTGTAGCGTGTATTTATCATGCACAGAAATAGTGTCTAGCAATTGCAGACAGAAAGTAAACTGCTTGTAACAACTGGAGGGGGATTAGAGCAGGAAGAATGAATTAGAACTGCAATATTAATAAAACTGATGCAACTCATGGCAGAGAGTCTGGACTTTTATTTATATACATGTGGATGAATCTATGGTTTTGTATCTCAGGAGCCATAACAACACTGCCTTCTAATGCCAGACTGGAGAGTGAACTAAGTAGCAAAACTTTGCCCTAGTTCATAAGTGCCAGGTTTTCAATGACCTCTTCAGACACCCTTCCCTAGCCACCAATGTAACCCTAAATCCACCTAAAGCCACTCAAGTGTCCCTAAATTTGAAAGGAAAAAAAAAGTAAAGAAGTACTAAGAATTTTAAACCAGCACATTCTTTTTGTGTTTGTTGCTGTAAACATGAAAGGTTGATTTGTGATGAGACCAGTATACAGCTAGCTTCAAATTTTCACCAGTATGCCTGCTACTAGCAGCGTCTTTTTATTTATTGTGGTGTGTGCCTCTCTTTAAGTTTGGGAATCATCAAAATAGGGTAGAGTCAGCCTTTGTAATGCAACCCTCTAGGAACAATTCTATTCAGTCAAAGTAATACTGAGACCTTGGAGAGGAGAATTGATCTAAAAAGCATAATTTTTTTTAAGAGAAGCCCTCGCACCAACCTTCTATTCTATATTATCATTAACAATTTCTGCTAACCCAGGAAGATACAGTGCTTTCTGAAGTACAAGCCAAAGCTCGCTCAGCTGTGTTAGAAACAGATTTTTGAATCCCTTAGTTCCTCAAGTCTTTAATACTGCCTGTAAATCTTGACAAATTACTTTTTCAGGCTTCAAACAATGTTTTTTTATGAACTTTTCCAACTGTCACCTTGAGAAACAGCTAAATGACCCAAGAACTACTTACATTTTTTGCACTGTGTAAACCAAAATTTCACAACTGCCTATCATTTGAAATATTGTATCCCTCTGTCTTATAACAAAATTAAACAACCCATGACCCCAAACCCTCACACAATCATGTTTGCTGTTTCCTCTTGACTGTATATTATATAAAACCAGTTCCCATGTCTGGGGTCCCAAGTAACCAAAAGAGAAATTAGTTACTTTTTAAATGAAAAAGACTTGAAGTTTAAAAAAGTAGAGGTTACTCTGCAGATGAGAAAATGTACATCTTGCATACCAACAAGAAAGTACATACTCAATGTAACTTCTGCGGGAGAGGAGAGAGGGATGGATCCACACAGTCAGACAGCTTCACTGCATGTATGCCCATACTTCTGCCTAAGAAGAAAAAACCACATTCACAGCACCAAAGCCCATTTCAGCATGCTGTGCTTACTAGTGTTAAGAAAATGTTATTGCCTTGTCTTCAGTTAATTTGCTTGAGATGCTAAACAAAGATGCACAGTGGCAATCAAGAAACTTATAGTGGTAGTTCAAAGAGAAACAAAAAGTAATACTGAGGGTAAGACCAGTACCATGAGGACAGTTGCAGCTGGTGAATTACTAGCAAAGAAAGTGAGCCAAAGAGATATTCCTTCTGTTTTTTCCTCTGGTACTTCCACGATGGTCACAGAAATGCTCACCTGATTTTAGTCACTTCAGTATCTTTTTTCATTCATATACACCTAAGAGAATGCATGTCTCTTCATTTAGAATAAAATGTTTTTGCTGCTTATTTATGTATCATTTTTGACTGTCAAAAGTTTTGGAAAAATGTGCTTGTGGTAGTAAAGCACTCTCAATTATTTTACAATTAAAAAAGGAATCAGAAAAGAAAATTCTTAAGAAATGCGTATAGTGAGTTCAGCCCAGAGATTATTCAGAAATTAACCCAAAATAATGCTCATTACAAAGCAGCTGGAAGTATTTATTCCTTGTTAATTTGGAGGTTTATTAATCTCTTTTCTATATATCCACTTGGAAGTGCCCTTAATGGCTATGTACTTCTGCAGTCTTCCTGTGTTCACAGTGTTCTAATTAAAAAAAAAAAAAGACACAAAAAGACAAGCCAAACAAGTTTCAAAATTTAATAAAATAAGAAAGATAATAATTTCTATCTTGGTGATATGAAACAAAAATACAATAGTCAGTATCAATGGGATGTGAGATTATTCCCACTTGTGAAAAACACCTCCATAACTCATTTGTGACTAAGGCAGTTTTGAATTATGAGATTTGCAGTTCACTCGTGGGATAAATTACATACTCCTTGGATAACCATTATGTATCTGGCAATGTCTGTATCATTCACAGCTTAGGGTAACAGCAAGAGGCTGTGCTTTCCTGTTGCTTTAGTGAGTGTGCTCTTCAAACATTTATTGTACAATAGTTATTGCAGGGGATAAATAATGCATATGAGGGAACAAAATTTACATTATAAGTTGATTAAACTGCTTAACAGTTTTTAGCCGCTTTCTAAATAAGGATTTTTAACCAGATTTAATCTATGCAGTGTTTCATGTCCAAAGAACTAGCATTTAATCTCTGTTTAACTGAAATTTAGTTAGCAATGTTGACACCTCTGCATTTTAACACTGGGACTTCTTTGTGAGACACAATCCCTTTCACTCAACTTAATATCCCATCTTGGTCTCTAAGGGAAAATAATTGAGTTTAGGCTAGTTCTAAATAGCGATAAGGACAGGGAACACAGATGGGTATTTCATTGATTAACACTAACACTGGCCTAAGGCCTTGGTGTCAGGCATTAGATTAGGACATTACTGAGAGAATGACAGAGTTTTGGCACTTTATTCCTCCTCAATAACATTCTTTCACATATTAAGTTTATCCCACCCTAGGTAGCTACTTTATCATGCAGAAGGCCTTAATCCACTGATGTGACTCTATCTGCTTTCACTTTGATGCTGCCTCTGTTTACAAGAGTAATGCAGCCTGTGTAAGACAAAGTACTCGTGACAAGAACAACTGAATAAGGCTTTTAGATGCACAGAGCTCTGACCTAAAAAAAAAGAAAAAAAACTTCAATAAACTTCAAAATACTCCAAACCAAAAGAGAAGGGAAAAAAATCAACAAAAACCAGAGGCTTTTTGAAATGAAGTTATGTTGTTTGCATCATGAAGAAACAGACATGAGTTTTCCATCAAGAAGATTCAACTTTACTGATCTTCTTGTACTGCACTTTATCTTTTCTTCACCTTTGACCTTCCTTTCAGTGTCTCCTCAAGGCATCATGAACGTAAGCCTTGTGGTGTTCTTTTAGAAGTAGGATTGCTGCTATCCCCTCTGGTGAATTTAAGCAGCTGTTGGAGTCAGTGACAAGGTTGGCTGCAGATTTGGTATACTGGCTGGGAAAGAGATTATGGGTCAGTCCCCAGTGCTGGGAGACAAAAGATTCAAGTAGTTCAGGATTTTTTGGATATCCGAAAAAGATTTCATGAAATTTGTAAAGATCTAACAGTGTACTGCAGGTTTCATGTGGTCTAAACAGCTTATAGCAAGTAAAACTCTAGGTAGCCAGTAAGTGGTGTTTTCACAGCAATGCTGTTTTGCAGAGGTGTATGAGATCTAGTGCAATATAATTCCACAAAATTGCATTGCTGCAGACAGAAACTAGTGACTCTTAGCTCTTACAGGAACTGTGACTATAAGGTAGAGTGCCAATTTTATGAAACTTGATCTAGATTATTGCTGTATTTATTACAGGAAACCTGAGTTGCTGGTGAGGCTTTTTGCCTCTAGTTAATAGGAGATTTAACAGACTGGCTACTGAGTGGCATTTTAGATAACTTTTTTAAAGCTTGTTTAAAGAGATGATTGCAAATTTACTTAACTTATTCCAAATCATGGAAATATTTTTGAAACTTCTGAAAGACAATAGAGTTATGGGCAGCAAGACAAAGATTTTGATCAGATTGGTTTGAATCTAAGGGAGGTTTTCCTCCTACAAACACAGACCTATTTAGTTTTGCTTGGAATGTCACTGTACCAGGATTCTGACCGAAGGTAGGAAAGGAAATTGCTTTCTTTCAAAGTTTCAGACAGCTTACAAGAATTGGTATTGTAAGCCTGCTGTGAATGTTGGCAACAAGAAAATGTTATATTGTATTTTTATATTCGCACATAAAATAGTCCTATTAAGATTGTTTAAAATCATCCACATGACATAGGGGTTATCTTAAATTGTTCCTGTTTACATTGACTGAAAATCTAGCCTTCAGTGTTCAGACAGAAACACGTGTTCTTTTCACTTAAACTGGTGCAGAAGAGAAGTAACTTCATGTGAGTCAGTGGAGCTGAATGAGGACCAGAAAAAAAGATCCTGTCTGATGGGTGGTATTTTTTTGCATGCACTGAGATATCACACTATTTCTCCTTTAGAAGAAAGAGTGAAAACTTATCATGTGACTTTTCCATCCTTTAATTTTATATGTTTTATATGCTTTATAGTTTGGACACTGTATGGACAGTTTGTTGTTCAATTTCCATCATAAATTACGTGAATTTTGCCTGAATTTCCCAGCCAAAATCCTTTCTGACATTATCTCTTTAGAACACTATGACAATTTTTATAATGATAGTAACTCTAGTGATTTGTGTTACAGAGAATGCAAAAGCGGCTTCCAATTCTACTTTCCAGATCATGAACATATAAGGTCTTAACAGTTCAAAAGGTGGTATTTTTTAAAAAATAATATGCTGTATTCGTTAGTTCAGAACGCTGAAGTCATGTGAATGTAACTGTTTGTGCACACCTGTAAGTTTTAAAAAACTCCCTCTTTGAAACACTTATTTTGCAGCCTGTTTTTCTGTGTGGTATATAGAAACTTTGGATTGTTTGGAGGAGAACTGGCTGCAGTTGTGAGGCTTTTGAGTTCTTTATGTGCAGCAATGAACAAGCTGGTTTCAGATTTAAGAACATGGTGTTACTTTGGATCAGGAACACGAGCTTCTCTGTAGTATTTACCCTTCAGTGCAGGACATCCTAAGAGAGAGAGTTTTAAATCTTCATGTCTTTGGGGGTTGTTTTTGTTTGTTTGAAAAGGGATTTTGCCTGTGTAGAAAAATGTAGAACATTTCCTTGAGTCTTCCTGTCAGTGTATGAGTTTAATGCACATTTGAGACATTGGCAGCACTATAATAAGCCACAGTGGTAGTTACCATCTGTCATGTTGCCAAACTATCTCAAGGCGTATTTGTCTTTCTCAGAGAGGAGAGAATATGTCAATGCACATGGAAATGGAAAGAAAAGCTGTGCTTTTAACCCACCCCTACCACATAACCACAACTGGTGCTTCTGGACATATATATAGAGGAGTTTAGCTCCATCTATCCAATATCATGTCCAGAAAGGTAATGCAAAAGTCTAGTCACTCTTCACAGCTTAGTCCACTTTCAAGGCAGCTTCAATTGTAATCTCATGCCACCAAAATATCACTGTTGTTTGATTCATTGGGTCACTGGTAGCCTTCCCACAAACTCAAAAAGTGGCAAGAGACAATGATGAGGTAATGGAGCCTCAGTGAGTCTGGGAATTGAATGGGTGGGCCAAAGCCTCTGCGGGTCATTGCCCTGCTAGGAGCCGTACCTGCTGCGCCATTAAGTAGGCTGCTCCTGGGCAGGGGCAGAGCAGCTGGTGAGCCTTGAAAACACGCGCTGCTCTTGCTCTTTCTGCCTTCAAATGAAATCAGGTGTGTATGTGTCTGGAGGCCAGGGCACCAGCATGACAAAGTCCAGTGGGAAAATGGACCAGGGTAAAAAAAACCCCTTGAAGACCCCACTCTTCATTAGATAAAATCTGCATGGTGGAAAGCTGGTGAAACCAAGTATTAATTCTGAAACACCACAATAATTCGTTGTTTTCACCTTTTAAGTATTTTACAGTTTCTGGAGATAACTAAGAAAAGTGTCTGATTGCGAGCGTCAGACTGGGTATGTGTTGCTCAGAGGCAATTCCTGTATCACTATTGGGGTGCTATTCCCACTGTCACTGGTATCAAATACATTCTCAAGAATCTGATTTTACTGTCTAAAGTGGGATGATCACTGAAGGGTAAAATTGCAGCTTCAGTGTTTATTGAGTGTAGATGGCCAAAAAATACAGGTATCCAACATGTCACACTTCCTTGATAAAATTGGACTATTTTAGAATTAATTTCATCTTAAATGCTGACTTCTGTCTAATTCCAGTCACCTCCTAAGATGACTGTGCATGTGAACGTAAACTAGGCAGTAGTGCAATGGCAGTTTAAATAAAACTGAAAGTCTTTAGGCCCCAACTCAGAATTAAAACTCTTAGAAATGTTGTCTAAGGTGTTGTTTATGCTGCCTGCCCCCATTCTTTGAAAAATGCAGGCTAGCCAAAACTTTTTGATCCTTCTGCTATTAACAGATGGTATATGTAACTAAGGATAAGCTGCGACTATCATTTAGACCGCAAGCAAAGGGGTGAGGGATGCTCCCCTGTGGGTACCCTTAAAAGGCCATAAGCTTGAGTAGCAAAAATGAAAAGGTCTAGTGCTGGTGTTAATTACGCAGAAACCACACAGAAAGTGCTCACTGTCACAGAGTTGAGAGGTTGTGCATCCCTTCCACAGATAAAAGGCATGGTATGAAAACATTTTGCAGAGGACAATGAAGTGAAGATTAGCATAATCTTTTGCAGTATCCTCAGTAAGCTATCCATGAGTGAGCTGCTTTTTTCTCATTCCTTTTGCTCTAATGTCTGGATTTAAGGAATGGCAATGTAAGAATAGGCTTTGTCCTTGAAGCCTGACAGTTGTGTTTTCCCGCCTTCATGTGATCATCCTTGTTGCTAGTGTACTGCTTTTCTGGTAATCAGACAATGGAAGGAAAATGAAGTGTCAGTTTATTGACAGAACTTTACCCTGGCTATGTTTTTTTTTTAATCCAGGCTCATCAGTGCTCTCACACTCTCCATATTTTCTCATTTCTTCAAATCAATAATGTAAAATCTCTTCTATAACTCTTTGGGATGAAAGTAAAAGAAAATAACGCTGGAAAAATCCTAAAAATAGCTCCATGAAACCTAAAAGCAACATAATAGTATAATTCCTCTCTGCTTGGGAGGAGAGTATTTGTGGTGGATGCTTGTTTATCATAGTAAATTGAGCATGCTTTCATACTTACCTTGGCAAAAATGGCTCTTTAGATGCACGTCCTTAGGTGCACAATGTTTAGTTTTAGCATGGAGACTTAGCCATATACATGTTTTGGTTTAACATGAGTATCTCTAGGGCTGACACAGTGGCTAATACTCAAGTTTGTTAGCCACTTTGATCCTGAGTGCCCTGTTTTAAGTCTTGCTACTACTGGTTAAGCTAGCGCTTTGTTACTGCAGGGATAACTGGAGGATTCGGAGTGTTGGGAGGTACTATCCCCAAGATCAAAATATAAAAATAGGTCTGAGGTCAGGGAACTGTACAGACCCCCAGAAGCTTTTCAGTTTTACAGCTGGAGATAGTCTCTTAAGTATATATAAATCGTCATTAGGATTCTGACAAAGAAGTGCACGATGGGATTGCTGCAGGGCAGGCTCTTTGAATCTTATTCCTGATAAAAACCACTTCTGGCTGGCTGACAGGAGACAAGGCAAGTTCAAGGAAGGCATTAAAAACATCTTAAATCTATTGATGGCAGCAGAAGCACTGGGATGAATAATTTGAGATTAGGATGAAGATTTCTGAGTGCAGTCAAAGCAGAGAATTTGGCTCCTGCTGGCAATTCTGGGGAAAAATATGTTTCTGAGTACGGTCAGATTCAAATAATACTGCACAGGATCACCATGAAACTTTCTGAGAGGGAATAGTTGATTTTTTTTTCCTTTATACTGCCCATCCACCCTGAGAAAAACTCTGTCTGATTGAAACACCCCTCTAGCAGAAGGCAGGCTACCTGTGAAGGAGTTCCTTAGCAAAAGGCACCAGCAAGGCAGCAGGTGCTGGCTGCAGTGTGATGGCAGGAGTGAGTTTCAGGGCAGCGATGGGCCCTCTGCCCTGTTAGGAGCAGTTAGGATACTCCCCATGGCTGCTTCTCTTTAACAGAACAGAGGGGCAGGGTCTTTCCACTGCCTCATATGCCCTGAGCAGCCTGGGATGATGGAGGACAAGATGCCTTCAACTACCTGGGGCCAAAGTTTCCTTGGTGAGCAAGGAGAGCCTCATTACTTGTCTTTGCAAATCACTAAGCAATGCAGTTCCTCCCATGCAAGGGCTGCAGGGAGGCTGAGGCTGACTTGGTGTTATTAGCCTTATCCAGGCTGTGCCTCCAACCCTAAGGCTTTGGGTGGCACGTGCTTGTGTCACCCTGTTAGTGGCGGCACAGTTGACAGTGACATTTGGTTTCCTGAATTCTTCATTCCCCAAAATAATGTGAACATTCAGAGTTTTTACAGCAGAGGAGCAGTAACGTATAACCCTTAAATAAGTAATTTCAATGTACCTTTAGACCTACTGCTCTCAGTCAAGGAAAGCATATGCTGCTCATTCATATTTGGACTTTGCATTGATGTAAGAGCACTGAATTGGTTAGAGTATCACACTCAGCACAGGTCTTCATGTGTAAAGCTCTGCTGCTTTTAGCCCTCCTGGAAATATTTACCTCTGTGCAACTGAAGGAAGTATCCATGTCTGTCCACAAATGCAGGTAACTGTAGTAGAATGACTGCTACAGTGTGAGCTGTGGCAGCTCCTTCTGGCAGACTAAAGAAAATTCTTGTAGAAAGACTTTTCCTAAAAATGCAATAGAAATCATGTGAATTTTCTTCCTAACTGATGCTCAATGGAACAATGACTGAAAGACACATCCTTTGTTTGAGACTGGTATCTATGCATATTTGCCACGGAGCATCACCTTGTACCTCCCCAGCACCATCCAGAGCTACCTTGATTTGAAACTCCAGTAGGTTAGTCCTCCTTATGACCTTAGAGGTAATGTTTTTTTCCTATGCTACATGGACAGGGCATCAATATGACTGAAATCCAGCCCAGCAGATACCTGCATTGTGCTGAGTGCAAATGGAAGTGTCTCTGTTAAAAGACAGTTCAGTGAGAGGGTGACAAAAGGACTTACTGGTCCAAGTTATGCTAAGTTCTGTGCTAGCACTGAAAGTGGTTATCAGCCTTTTGTTAAAGAAAAAATAAATTGCAGCTTTTCTATCCAGCCTAGAAATCTGCCCTGACCTAATGCAAGCAGACAGGTTCAGTGCTACTTAAAATTATTTTGCCTCGTCAGTGAACTGTGGTGTTTGCCTGTTCATAAATACTGTGGACACCTTATTGTCTGCTCCACTGCCATCTGACACACAAAATTGAATCAAATACTCACTATATCCAACTTGTTGTCAGATATCAGATACAAAAATAAGCCTACTTCCCTTTGTGTTTTAGCTATCATGTTTTGTTATGTCAGACTCTGGGATCATAGTACATTTGACTGGGTCCCTCTGAAAAAGAACCCAAGTGATCTGCAATTCATGCTGATTTGAGCGAGACAGCAGTTGGTGGGCAGCAGGTAATTGAAAGTTTGCAAGGCATTATACCTAGCTGTCAGCACAGCTCTGGATTTGCATAATTGTTTAAAACATCAGTAAGAATTGTTACATTTAATTACATCTTATTTACAGGGGACTTGCAGTATTTGATTTATTTTTGAGCAACGGAACAGGCTGCCCAGGGAAGCAGTTGAGTCACTATCCCTGGAGGTATTTGAAAGATACGGAGGTGTGGCACTTAGGGACATGGTTTAGTTGTGGACTTGGCAGTGTTGGGTTACTGGCCGGACTTGAAGATCTTAAAGATGTTTTCCAACCTAAACAATTCTGATTCTATATTCGAGAGAATGTTAAGGGAGGTACAAAAAACCTGTACATATAGATAAACAGGAACCAGCAAATTAGAAAGCTCATTATGAATTGGCTAATAATTATTTTCTTCTTTCAGAAGTATTTCCTAATAAGATATCCTTCAAGTACTACAAGTGATAACCATTCAAGCTTCCCACAAGTGCATTGCAACAGGGGTCATGATTTGTGAAGAGAACATAGACATGACAGGAAACAGCTCACAGGTTTCTTGATCACTACAGAACAAGCCAGGTGAGATTTTATTTCTGTTAAAGTACCTTGGAAGTGCAAGGGCTTCTGTGCAGAGGTAGCACAAGAACCTGTTGATCATTCGGGATGGCAAAATTTAAAACACACATAGGCCAGGAAGCCAAATTACACAACAGGCTTCCTATAATGGCTTGCATTTTTAAAAATGCAGTCCACAGTGCTTTCCAATGCATGGCATTTGTGCTTCCACCTTCTCCTAGGAACATTATTCTTCATAAGGTACCTATAGCCAAATGGCATTCAGAATCCTTCATTCCTGTGGTCTGTATTCATGTAGGGTATATCCCGCTTTATTCACTGTTACAAATATTCGCATCAGTATTTGATTTTGTTCACACAAATATTTATGAAACTGCTGCTTCATTCAAAAGAAAATCTGTGAGTGAAAACAGTAGAAGGACTTTAACAAGACCATTAATCTTTTTCTACTTGGCATTCGGTCTTCTCCTCTTGGAGAGCTGTCATTCATCCAATTAGGTGCAGACACAACATTGCAAGCAAATGATTACTCCTTAAGAAACTACCCAGGGAAACAAGCTGTTCACCAGCTCTCCATAGGCTCACCTGCAGCTCACAGAGGAAACTGATGGAGTTCAGTGGGATTATGGGGAATATGAAAAGCTAAACATGTTTTTAAGTGTTGTCAGGATCAGGGCTGATGCACACATCCACCACTATCAGGAGCAGTTTGTGAATTATTAATGATAAGAAAAATTGCCTAAATTAATTGGATAATTTTTTTGTAATGAATAATTTGAGTAGCTCTATTCCTGAATGTCTTTCTGCCCTTGAATAAAGCAATTTGGAAGTGATGCCTGCCTCTTGTTTCGAATGTAGCTAAAGCTTCAATTAGGCTTGCCTACACTGAAACTTGACATACCAGTTTCTTTCACGTATTTGTACAGAGAAGCAAGTCTGTATTTGGGTTGTATTTTTTCAGGGTTTGAAGTCTTGTTCAAAGATCTTGAAAAATTGAATGACTGAGGACATAGACTGGAATTCTGCCCTTCAGTTTATGTTCAAAATCAAAAACATGCAAAGTTTGGTAGTATCTGAGCTTCATCTGATAAGGCATACATTAAAGTATAAAAAGAAAGCCCAGAAATAGGAGACTTGTCAGTTTGAATGTTAGTTAAATAAGTACATAAGATAAACAGTTCAGTGAGGGTTATGTAGCTGAATTTTCAATCAGGATGCACAAAAGGCTGTTACAACAGCATCTTCCATTACTAAAAACATGTAGGATTTGATGCACAAAGTAGCAGATATAGTTTTCAGAGGAAAATCTACAAGTCTTAACAAATCTTCCTTTTCAAATTAAATGTTATTAACCAACCCAGAGCACTAGAAATCCCCCTAACCCCAAGCTCTTTTAAAAATCCAATATGCAGCAGTTTTTGACTGTTCATTTGCCACTTAATTAGCACTGAAAAATCTTTCTTTCACAACTGTTTATTTCACACCTGCAAACAGGTACTGCATGCTACTAAATTTAGTTAAATGCATCCCTGTTTTTGGTTTTAATCTTAAAATAAATTACTGTTGCCATTCTGTTGAATATAATTGGATGAATAGCTGCAAATCTGTGATACTATCACTAAATTTCTATGTGGTACAATACACTGTTAAACTATTTTGCTTCATTATTGTATTAAGTTTGAAATAATCAACCCAGAAATTCAAGAAAAACTAAGATTTTAAAAAAAGAAAGAAGCATTTGATGATAGGTGGACCAAAGTTCTCACTGCTTGTATCTCTGTTGAAGAGAGTTGCTTCCACTAGTGCAAAAAGGTGTATCAGGGACACAGGAGACAGGCAACAGGGCAAGAGCCAAACACAATAGCTCCTAGTGCCACTGTCTGAGGATAAGCCAGTGACTGCCTGGAAGAGTTACTCTGTAAAGTGAGACAGGGAAAAGGTGGAGTTCTGACCTAATCAGGGAATAGAGATGGGTGGAGGTGCAACTCCATGGAGGTCATAAGTGAAGGACTCTCTGTGATTACAGCCCTACTCTGTGGAAATCTAAGGGCTCATTAAAATGTGGTGCATAGTCTTATCTACAAATATAAATTGTCACAAATTAAAGTTTCCTCTTCAGGTTTTAGGGCCTTCCACAGGACTTAGGTTTCTGTCACTAGACAAGAGTTTCCTTTCACATCTACAGACGTTATATATGAAATTTAAGTGCGACTGTTTATTGTGTTTTTTCACGTGTAATTTATCTAGATTCTGCAGGTATACTTTTTTACATTTGTTCTTTGGTGCTAATGTATTTTTTGTAGAATATGTGTAAATAGATATGAGCAAACTGTGTAAAAGTTATTCAGCCACCCAGTGAACCATGTAATCTGTTGATTCATAGAGACAACAGATAATAGAGTGAGATATTTGCTTTACACTGTCTGTATAGTATCTAGGCACAGAGTCAATTTGTGTCCTGTCGGGGCATGTTGTACCACACTATATTATCACTTTGAGGATAGGCAATTTGGGTAATGAATATGTGAGCTGGTTGGGGGTGGAGAAGTATATCTGATATCTATAAAGTGGAAATGTTGAACCAAGGTTTTGGCTTCATCCTGGTTAATTCAAAGCACTATCATCACAGACAAGCTCTTTTGTTATCTTGGAAACAGTACTGTTAATTAGCTTCTATCTTTCCCTTTATCGTATCATAAAAATTGAAACAATGCACTAAACACTGACATTTTCTTTGTACAGCAGGTATGAGTAAAAATGGCATCCCTTTGGGAAAGCACAAAAATTAAATGGAAGTAAACGAGCATTTTGAGAGCAGTTGAAAGAAAATAGTTCCTCTTTGTTATGCTTGATCCAAGGATTCATTTGACCAGGCTGTGCTTATGCTCATCTACTGCAACAGCCCATCACTACTCTGCCGTTCCAGCCACTCCCAACAGCCCTGGGGTTGACAGCTGTGCAAATGAGCAGGAGGTGCAGAGTAATAACAAATAGGCCACCCTCTGTCCACTCCCCAGAATATGCTTCACAGCATCAAATTTTTGTTTTCTTATTAATCCTTCTCTTAACAAATGATCTTGCAAGCTGTTGGCATTTGCATGACTTTTCCAGGATTCCCTGGATTCCTGACAGGTATTTACAAAACAGAATTTACGAAAGAGAGATGTTCCAGGGCTGAACTGCTTCCTCTACTCCAAACATCTTCCCTGTTGATCGTGTGTTGTGCAATGCGGGAAAATCTAGACCTAAGTTCTATGCCAAGTATCAGAATGGGGTTAGCTGTGTTACTCCAGATCTCTGCCCTGAATAATTTGCCCTTTAAATACAGAAATGTAGGTTAATAGATTTAAATTGCTTCTCTCTTGTACTGGTACAACGAGCCTGTTGAAGATGGCTCCAGTATTGCTGTGCAGTCAGGGTAACAGATGACTCTCACAATCAAATATACAGGTAATCCAAAGAAACTCACTCAACCGTACCCTATGTAATGGGAGTACCTAGAATCTGTCAAGCTGAAGTTAGCTCCATCCACCTCCTCTTCCCATCTTCTGATCCTGCCATTGTCACCTGGAGTCATGGCTGAGATTTGAAGCCTGCAGAAGGGAGTGGGATTGAGCTATCCACCCACACTGTGGGTGACTGTCACATCAAGGAAATCTCCATACATCAGATATGAAGCCAAACAGCAAAGGCTTAAAATTGGAAAAGCTGGGTGAAACATATCAAAATCTTCCTTTTTTCCACACTAATGGTTGTTGATTTGTCCATAAGCAATCGTTTCACTCACATCTCACTCAGACCTCCTGATAAGGCCTGCTTCTGACATCTTGATTGGCTTCACTTTGACAAAATTCCTCTAGACTTCAATACAAGTTTTACTTGAATAAATAAAGACTGCAGGTAGTCCCAGAACCTCTCTTGCTTTCATCCCCACACCTTCTACTACATACACCCAGGCTCCTTTTAGCATCTTAATTGCACTTTTCAGGTAAGGCTGGCCAGCCAGAGAGCTACCCCTCTGAGGATAGCTGGGCTGGCCCAAGCAGGCACTCCTCTTCTTACATGTCTGCCAAGTGTCACAGTCACAGAAAAAGGAGGCAGTGTGGTAAAAGTGAGGCTTAGTCATGATTCCTGCAGAGGTATAGAAGTGGGTTTTTTTCCCCTCTAATTAATGCTATTTATTGTCTGTGCTGAGAAGACCTGGTGAAGGTAAAGGTCAGCATTTTGATATGCATTGAACAAACACAACAAAAAGCCAGCCTGTATCAGCGTAGTGGCCAATTAGTGTTTGTGACACTCAGTAGGAGTTTTTTGCAAGACATCTCTCAGCCATGGGTGCCACATGAATTCAGCTTCTTTGTGTGCCTTAGACTGGAATACACCTTGGAAGAGAGCATACAAGGAGGCAGGTTTTGATTGCATTAGAAACATTAATTCTCAATTTTTAGCTGCTTATACAGCACATTTCCTCAGCAATGCCTCATGCTGCTAGTTGTTGCTAAAACATCTCTGGGAATATAGCTTGTAGATACGTTTGCTCTCAGCTTCTGGTAATCTGTTGCAATCTGAAAATGTACCTCCATCTCCAATTACAACAAGGCAACTTGATGCTCATCCATCAGCCACATAGCTTAATGCAAGCAGGGTCAGGGTGAGCTTTTAATGGGACTGGATCACCTCCCTGACTGGAACAACCTATTGCTACTCAACTGTTGTTTCCCATCTCCAACAATCTCAGCAGCTGCAGTGGATGTTTTGGGCCCAGTTGGAGTAGTTGTGTCAAAGCTTTCATTTAGGCCAGGACAACTGCTGAGTTTTGTGCATTCTGCTTGGGTTGGAGCGAATATGTTCAAGCACTGTGTATGGAATAAATAAAATGGACTAGGGAAAATGTGTTACTCTTACTTAGGCCTATCCATTTCTCTTGAAAGCAAAAGATATCCATGGAGGAGATGAAGGACCATGTGTCTAATTTTTAATTGCACAAAATTTTAGTACTGAGGTGACTGCCCTGACTATGGAGGACCTTCTCCTGATGGGGACTGGGACAGAACCCATTGTGCTTATACAGCTTCCTGTCTGGGAAGTTGTTGCTGCCTTACTTGGCTTAGCTATTCCAGAAAAGCGTAACAGAATGGTGAATTCCCCTGCCATCCCAGTACACAGATCTTGTGTGTACGGTATACACAGGAACACTCTGAAAAAGAAGTTAGAAAATGTCATGTGTACTGTGTACTATAAAAATTTCAGTTTATCTTGCATGTATTTTTAATGGCAGCCACTTTCCAACTTCCTTTTGTTCGATACAAACAGCAGACTTGTTCTTGAAGTAAACACTGTTTTAGTCTTCTGTTTTTTCTCTTTTATTTCATTTCAGTTTAGTTTAGTTTAGAGCTTCTGCCTGAGCAGCCAGGGAATATATATAATAGGGCATGAATACATTCTTATAAGTATTAGAACAAGTATGGAAACACAGAGCCCTTAGTGACCTTGTTAGTCCTCTGCTGATCACTTGTGTTTGTTGTTGTAGGAAGGCAAACATAAGTATAGAAGTGTTATTGAACAGAAAACCCTTCAAAAATTTCACCAGTCTTTTGTATTCAAGTCGCAGAGCAATAGGGGGCCACCCTGCTCAGAAAGCATACTTATGCGAGTATTAAGAACTGGCTGAGATAAGAAGTAAAGCTTAAGAGGCCTTCATCATTAGCTGCTAGTGGTGGAGATTAGTGATCCTACTACAGGATTACAGATGGAAAGAGTGCTAGTGTTGGTTAATTGTTCATTAATGCTTGTAAAATAAGATAGCGGTAGTAAAACTTGCTATTGTCTGCTCTCTCAAAGTAAAACAAAATTGAATCTGCTTGTCAATAGCTGTATTGATGTTAACAGGAACATGTTTAACAGATCATTTTACAGTGTAAACTACTATCCACCTCTTTCAACATTGAGACACTATTATCTTAATAAGAAATAATTTATTTTTAAAATAATCTGTTCTCTATATATGCACATTTTATCCTTTTAATTAGCAATGCCTTCACTAGGGCGCTTTTAATATTTCAGAGTTTGCATATGAATCTCAGGTGGAACATTACCTCCCTGTAGCCTCAAGGATTTATTTTATTTACAATACCTTTAGAATTGCCATACCTTATTAGCAGGGAAGGTGTGCAGGCAGGTCCCTCTGCACGGCCTGCCCCAGTGAGGAACCAGCTCTGTCCTGTACCTCCCGTGGTGCCCCAAGCATTGCTCTGCAGCAGGAGCTGTTGGTGGGTGTCCAGCACAGGGACTTTCGGGCCACACATGTGTGCTGGACTGGACTAGCAGGAGTGGGACTACTGCTCCTGGAGCCATGACATTTTCCTCGCACAGCAAAGTGGGTCATCAAGGGTTCTGCAAAGTGCAGTGTGGCAAAAAATGGTTTTATGACAAGGACATACTAGAAAAGAAAATGAGACCCTCCCTTTCTATTAATAAAAAGTAAACTTCAAATGAAATATTAATCCTGGAAATAGAAAAATAATTTCAATGAGGTGTGTGTGTGAAGCATGAGTGTTTTCACAAAAAATTATTTTAGAGCAAGGAATCTCAGCTGTTCAGGAAATAAAAGTAAATGTTTTAAAGCCATATGTGTTAGAGGTTCAGGAAAACTCTGAACATTCCAGGTTACTTCCCTTGTAGGTGCTTGAGCATGAAAATTAAAATCTCTGGGTCTTCACAGAGGACACACCCTGGGAGACTTCATCACAACCTCAGCAGATTTCCCTCTGTGTATCCTTGGTCAAAGATAATGGCTAGAAAAATTGTCGAAGATTATTTGCTCTGCCCTGATCTTGGCTGCTTTATTGGTCCCTTGGCAGCAGTCAGAGGAGCCTAAAGGGTGGCTTTAGCCTAAGCCAGATGCCACTGGCCCTGAGGGACTGCTGCAGCATCCAAACACTGACAGGGCATTGAGAAGTCCTGGCTGGGTCTCTACACAGGCAGCACGAGAGGTGCTTGGTGGTGTGAAAAGCTGCCGTGCTCTGGTAACTGGTCTGAGAGGGGCTGCATGTGTGGTGGAACAAATGCAAATGCTTCTGCTGAATGCCACTAACTTACCTGCCCCAACACATTGTCAGCTGATGTCAGAGACCACGCGAACCACCGTACTGGGGTCCGGTGGGCGGGTCATTTATGACTTCCCATTGCCCATCACCGGCAGCCTTGTCTGTAAAGCAAACAAGCAGGTGCTGAACTCCAGATGTATGTGTTGTCCCGTGGAGAAATTTGAATGCAACGATGTCTCTGTCAGTGGATAAGAAGTGATACTGCTGGTTAATTGCCTCAAAAGTGTTAACCAACAGCTCATTAGTCTTAAAGATACAAACTTGATAACCCTTTTTATGTGGCATGGAATGAGACGTGCATAAATAATTGCATGCTGAGACCTGCCACTGAGAGACATAAGATGTTGGTTTTAAGACAAAGAAAAACAAAACCTGAATGAAATATTTGGGAAGTTAAGAAAGATAAAAGTCACAACCTCAGTTTGCAATACAAACCCAAGCCCAACCTTTCTGTAATTATTGTTTTAATAGGAGCAACAAATAATACCCAACTTGTCTGTGCTGAAAGTTAACCCTAGTACAGAAAACAACCCTGCTCTTAATTTAGTAACTGAAGAAGAGAGTGAGAGATTGTAACAAATGTTGGAGCTTTCCTTATTGTTCATGAGCTTTTCCTCTCCTACAGTTTATGGGTTCTTCAATCACTGCAGCTGTAAATTACCTTCTTAGCAAACCGCCCTAGATCTGGTTTGGGCAGAACCTCTGGGTCTGGCAGTAACTTTAGTTCAAACCATTCAGCAGTAGTATGACAGGCAAAGAAAAATAAAGAAATCATTACTGTGGCTTTGTTACAGTGATGGAAAGCTATGGATTTGGAGCATATCCCTCTGGTTTCTCCAGTGACATTAAGGGGTGTGTAAATAGGATACAACACTGCATGGTAGCTGCAGCTTAAAATCAAAGCATGAGCAGCTGGACAAACATGCCTTGTAGCCAGATAATTTACGGATAGCAGAGTGCTACATGAACATGTCCAACTTGGAGACATGGCAAGGTATTTTTATTTGAATTTAAAGTGTACATGAAGATACTCTTATATGCAAGCACTGGGACTACAGCCCCTATAGTCAAGCACCGGGATTGCAAATTATTAGAAGGTGGAAAAAAACCCAAAATTAATTCCTAGTAGAAATTCTCCAAACAGCTGCAGATAACATATAAAATAGGTGCTAGAGTAACTGTGTGATGCTGGTAGAGACCTTCAGGAAGATACTCTTTGTCTGTACCAAAATGAGAGAACAACGAAGCCCCTCTGTGACTAGATGAGAGAAAGTGTCTGAAGTGGGGTCTTGCCATTCATTCTACCTCATTACAGGTATCTGACTGATAGCAAGGCTGCATCTCAGTGCAGCAGCTCATTAGTAAGAGAAGACTCTGACATTAGTTCAGATGTTGATCGATGTGACTGGTAGTGTGAAGTCTGGATTGTGTTGTCAGATGGAGCTTTATCATCTGCATTGCAGCCTGGTGGTTTATAGTGGAGAATTAGTTTAGGAAGAGTGTGTTAAACTGTTTGCCAGGAGGTTTAATACCCACCAAGCCATTGTCTTATAGCATGTCATGGCTTCCTACTATGTCATAAAAGGCCAGGTGAAAAGATCATGAAAAGGCAAGGCACGTTTTCAGAGCTGCCTCCTAGAACCCAGGGCCTGCTCAGTGACATGTGTTGTGTGACATGAGAGAGACTGGAAGTTAGATCATGGTAATGCGTGAGTAGGTGCCAAAACCATGCCCAGGTGTCGCTGTAGCATGTGTCAGCGCAGCTCTCTGGGGGGACTAATATTGCTGTTATTATCCACTCTTTTGACCTAATGCCACATGAGAGCAGGGAAAGGTCTTGTGTATCTCTGTTCTGTTGGAGCATTAATGACAATTTGCAATTGTTCTGCATCAAAAGCTTATCAAGCATGATGTGGCCTTCCAGGGCTCTGTCCTTAGCATGCCCACACACATGTCCTTAGCCCTGCCCACACACAGCTCTGCTTCCACCACTGCTAACAGGCTGCTGGGGGAACATACCATTTGACTTCATGCAATGTTTTCCTTGGTGAGATCTTCTTCCAGCTCGCCTGTTCTAAATAGTTGATGGCTTCCTGTAACCTTTTGGACCCACACTTCAGTTTCTTGTACGCTACAGTCGAGCTCCCTTGTCTTGCCTTGTTATGAGCCAGCACATGATGGGTAAGCCCCCAGCATGCCTTGAGGTACATCAAGATCAACAAAGAAGTAAAGACAGCAGATCTACTTCAGCAAATTAGCAGCAACAGCAGGCTCTGTTGAGGAAGTTCTTTGGTATGCCATCGCTTTAACTGTTCACTATGGAGTAGTTTCTAAAGGGCATTTATATTTAAGGCAGTTTATTATATTATCCCAGCCATATAAAAATGTACTACAAATTTACCAGCTCAGGCACAAAATCTACTCATCCACTCTTTTCCAAGGTGATGATAATGGACCTCCTCCCTTTTCCCGCCTTCTTCCCTCAAATTATTATATTCTGCTTGCCTATCAAAACAAATCACCCATCTTGGGTGAATAAAATTTTGCAAGGCTGCAGTATGCAGAATGACACAGTTGTAGGGGTTTTTTTACATTGTTTTGCCATTGCTCTCTGCAGAAGATTTCATGCTCCTTCCTTAATTTTTGTACTCAAACCATTTACCGAATTCTGACACATATCGCTTTGATGCAACTCTGACAATGCAACACCATTTTTCTTCTATGAAGAATACTTTTGACATTATTTTCTGATAATTTCTTTAATTAAATCAAAAAAGTAAACAGAAAAGGCATGGCTTAGATCAAGGGTTTTTTTTTGTGCCCCCAGTTTCAAAGTTCTTTCCCACATTCTTGCACTCAATGGAAATTTTAACCAAATAAAGCTGTTCCAAACGACATTTTATGGTGGTGTTTGTACACAGACCAGCATGTCCAGTACTGGGCACTGATGGGTGCCTGGTTTAAAAGGACCAAACTCTGCCTCATAAAAAAGACTGATGGCAGCTGGACAGGATACCTCCTCTTCCTGTCCTCCTCTGGCCTTTAGGTACCTCAATCAACAAAAAGTACTTTACCATCACCCACTCATGCTGTGGCATGCGAGGGGATATGGATGTGGTCTCTTTCACTGATGTGTTTCAAAAGGAACAGCATGAAACGTGAGTTCCTGCCAACATTTCTGGGTGTCTTATGAGCCACCCACCCTACAGCTTTTCCTGCAGGAGGAATTTTTCTCCCCTTTGTGAAGCAGCTTATCACAATAAACCTCCTTCCAACATTTGTCCCAAACCAAGGACTCGGTTGTGCATTTTGCAAATGTGTTGTTTTGGGCACTTTACCTGCTTTCTTTTCTATTCAAAAATCAGTGTGACACTTGCAAAGCAGCTCTTTTCCCCACTTCCTTGCCACCTGCATTGTCAGAGATGCTGAAAATCAAAAATAAAGTAATCGGTTATTTTAAGCCAAAGCTTGAAAGAGTATTAATTCAACAGGATAAACTGCAGTTAAGTAACTTTTATCAAGCAAGCTGTGTTAGGTGGTTAAAAGAAAGAAAAAAAAAACCCTCTAGAAAACATACAGTAGGTAGCAGTTTATGTGTCAAGAAAACTGAGAGAAATTTTGACACTCTGATGTCTAGCAGATAGCACTTAAATCATTTTTCTCCAAACTTCAGTCATAAAACTTCAAAGAGTTTTAGCCATAATACAAATTTTTAGACTAAGAAGCGGTGTTTGAAGTTATTTTATAGGATTTTGCTGTAAGGGCTCCAATTGATTTGTAGTAAGATAAAAGAAGAAAACTTTATTTTCGAAGCTTTGTCGGAAAAAGCTTAGCTTCCATTGGCCGTTTTGCCAATATGCCTGGAGGGGATGATGATGTCGACATGGATATTATATGCCTATACGAACTGAACTGAGTTTACACCTCCTGCTGTTTGTGTTATGGTTAAAATCTGTCACAAAACTGGCAGTGATTTATTAAATGTTTAATGAAGTAAGACAAAAACTTCAAGAACTACAAACAGAAAAGTAGAACATCACATTAAAGTATAATAATATAGGTTACACTTCTGATTTTTTCATATTTCTTTTGCTAAAAATGTGAAAAACACAATTAGAAATCAAGGCAGTATCAAAAGATTATGGGGTGTCACAGATCAGTCTACCAAAGGTTGTGCTTCGCTTGTTCACTTTTTTCTTTCTAAACAGAGGAATGAAAAAAAGAATATGAAATAACAGTGTGCTCACAAAACAAAACAACAAACCAACACAAAGCAAAACTCAAGCCAGCATTATAGAGTATCAAGTCTCAGCCGCAGAAAATTTTCCCTGTTAAGTTTTCAGACGAGCAATAACAAATGTGCTATTTCACTATTGCTTCATGTCCCAGTTAGAAGAATATTCTGCTCCATGTTGCACATTTTAATGATGTTTTTCTAATAATTTTTAATATTATTTTTAATTACATTTTTAATTTTACCTAATGAACTCAATTGGAACTGTTATTTGTGTTAGAAAGTAATTTCTGAATGCAAATCTCAAATTTATCTTATTTTCCAATAGCTTCCAGAAATTCTCTTTACTCCTGATACAACTTTATGTTTTCCACATTATAATAAAAGACAATATTTGTATAAGTTTCCTGTCTGTCAGTGCATGTGACTGTTAAAGCTTGGCAAGTGTACTCCTGCACTTTTTGGCAGAGGTTATTTACATTTCTTTGTATAACAGAGACTAAGTCTATATTTTAGGTTTAATTATTTTTCATTGTAAAATGTAATTCCTGTTGTTTGACTTGCCTGATTATTTATGTACATCCTGAACTAAAAATTCATTAAACACAGCAGGAGGGGGTTTAAGATTATAAATTCATGTTTATTCTGTTATTTAACTCAAAGGACATCAGCCATCAATACATCCATACCAACATGCTAATCCACTATGTGATTTATGGTGAACTTTGTGGTGCTGTTATGCCTCATGAGCCATTCTAACCCAGGTTGCTCCTCAGGTTCCTTCCTCCTGGTTCTCCCTTGTCCTCAGCAACATTTTCAAATCCAACATTTTCTGTCTCCAGGAAAGCCATCAGAGCAGCAAAAAGCAGAATTCCTATCCAAGTCCACGTCGTGCTCTGCCTTCCAGAAGTGTTTGTCCTGGTCTGTTGTGATTTCATGCTTTCAGACTTCCAGGGTACCAGCGTAACCCCCAGCCAGCTGGCCCTGACCGAGCCAACCACCCAGCTCTGGGTCACTCGCTTTACATTTCTGTTCACCAAAGATGGGAAACATTAATTTGTTAAATAAAGAAGGTTTTCACACAGTGTAGATAAGCACAACAGCCAGTGTCATTGGCAGACCCCTCCTGCCATGAATGACTCGACCTTTTTTTCCCTTCCTGCCCTTTTTAGGGTTTGGCTCTGTTTGCAGGGGTTTTGGCTCTGCTGCTGTATTGAAGATCCCAGGTTTTAAACTGCTTTTTTTGTCTCTTTTGGTATAATGGTAAATCAAATTAACAGCAACAAACCTGTAAAGTTCCCCTTAAAAAAGTACTAATAATAAAAACCCCAAAATACAGTCCCCACTAGACAGTCCTTCAATTCTTCATCTGCTGCTGCTTGTTCCCTGCTCATCAGGTGAAGGGCTGGGTGGCAGTTTGCCTACAAGTGCTCAGCAGCCTGAGGGTGGTCACAGAGAAGAATTATGTTTTGAGCTACTTATCAGCGAAGTTTAGATGTGGGAAGAAAAGCTTGTGGTTGCTCATTTTTGCCCTCACTACAGGATGTCACTGCCTATGGCTAGGGCAGAAATATTCAAGGTTGCCATAACGGAGCACACCAAAAAAAGGCAAATGACATTGGAGATATCCTTAATCCCTGGCCTTATATAAACTAATCTGCTGGGGTTTTGAAACAGGTTTATTCTTTCAGCTAGTTTTTAATCAAGTGAGTCTCATATTCCCTGTAATATATAAATGATCACACAATAACTCATACCTCTTTTTTTTTTTTTGCTTAAAGAGCAAGACGTAAGTACTAGATGAGTATTTTTACTATCATGTCTCATTTTTTCAGCCAGCTATGTATTGTCAGAGGTTTTCCTGCTCATAAAACAAGTTCATGGCAATTGGCTCCAGGTGACTATTCTCCTTTTTTTTTTTTTTTTCACCCTTATGGTGTGTGTTTGTGTAATATCAACTCGCTTGTTTCCCCAGTTCCAGTCCAGTATTTCTGGTAAGCAAGCTACCCCTGTCTCTCTGGGACTCTCCTTAAGGGGCCCTGGAAAAAAGTGCAGTGTTTCAGACTTTATTTTCATATTTTAAATGGATTTTAAAATATCCTTGTGAATTCTTCCTTTGCTTCCCCTGGTCTAAGCGTTTAAAAAAAATATGTGTTTGTCAGTGTTAAAGAACATCACTATGAAAGAGGATTTCTGGACCCCTCAGGTACCAGCAGAGACCTGCAGAAGCTAGTGCCAAGTTCATGTTTTTTAACTATTGAACTGCCCCATTTTGTAACCCAGGACACCTGCAGACTACAACAGAAAATAAAAACTATCTTCAAGTTGTTTTCAGTCTCTTAGAAATTAATACTGAGAGTTTTATATTCCTCTTGTAAAAGAAAAATGTGACACCTGCTTCTATTAAAAATGTACGTCCTTAAAAAAAAAAAATAAAAGGACAAGCTTGGCCCCGGGGCAGGTAGTTCTGTGTGCTGGAGAGGTGGTGGAAACCTTAACCCCAGCCTGGTCTGACAGCAGGAGTGCTGTGTGTATGGCCGTGCCTTAAAATACGGGCTTGAAATTAGACTGAGCAGGATCTTTATAATTGTTTCTTTGCAAAGTGAAGGGTGCAGCGTGCTCCCGGCACAGCAGGCGTGATGCTGTGCTCCAGCCGTGGAGGTGACCTGCCTCCAGCCGTGGTTCCACACACTCAGTCGTTACTAAACTTGCAAACCCTCATGGTCAGGCTGTCGATGCAAATATAACGATCCTTCACTCCAGTTTAATCCATGGGACATCTAGTGGTGGGCTCCCAAATAGCACTGGGGGACCCGGCGCCTCCGGCCGCAGCGGGGCTGCCCGGCGGGGAGGCGCAGGATGGCCCCGGGCCTGGGTGGGGCTCGATGGCCGCGCAGGGCAGGGGGGAATCAAGCCTCAGTATCTACCGAGCCGGATTCCTCGGCATTGCTCTCCTCCTCCTCACGCGTAAATGGAATTGGAGCTGGGATCCACAAGTGAGCCACCAAAAATGCGAATAGGCATCTCGTCTACCCAGGCACTGATACAGCCTCTAAAATTACTGGGGATGAAGGCACACGACGTGCTGTTGGAAGTCTTGTTAGGCGGAAAATAACATCAGGAATATTTGAAAGAACATTAAAAATATATGAGATGTAAAAAACAAGGTCATTTGAGGATCTGGACTTTAACCTGAGCATATTCTTTAGGAGGATTTTTTTGGAGAGCAGTTATTTTACTGGGCTTGTTATGGAAAGCAAGCTCCACCACTAATGGGGGCAGCCACAGACATTCTGATACTACCCTATCTGGCCTATTAATGACTTCAGTCCTGCTCTTTTATTCCATACTTCACATATTTATTTTTAAGGAACATAAATTCATAATGGGACAGGAGATATCATAGCCTTCCTATCCATGTAACCTTGCAGAAATTTCAAATAGGGGTATACTTTCCTAATCTATTCTGCAAGTGGGACCTCCACTGCTCTAGCCTACACTTCTTGTGTATCTCAAACTTCTAGTCACTCTGAGGTTTAGATATGCAAGGTGTTCAGTCCCAGCCTATCTTTATAAAATAACAGCAAACTGACCCATCAGCGTTCAGTTTTCCTCAAAATTTAGCTCCCCAAAAGAGCTCTTGCTTATTGGAAATGGATTTCAGAAATCTACAGAATTGCACTTCTCCCCTATAATTTTTGTATAATTACAGACATGAGTCCTGCAACATGTCCATTAGCAGGTTAATGAGGTAGCAACAATTAAAATTTCAAAGGTTATAATAGATTTGTTTCAGCATGAAATGAAGCTGAGTGTTAAAATGTGATCTCTCCATGACAGGATACTCGAGTGCACCATGTTAATTATTGCTAAAAGAGCTGGCCTGTGTCTCCTGATTAACAAACAGACAATTCCTCCAACAGAACAGCTTTCCTCTGGGAGGTGTTACATGGCCACATGCAGCCCCAAAAACTGAGCTCAGTGGAGGCAGACCCAGAGCCTGGCTGGGCTGTGGGCTCCCAGAGCTCACTCCTCTGAAACGGGTGCTGATTTGGAAAGAGACACATCCCACATCATTTAAATTGAAATATTCAGAGCACTCTTTCCTTCAGGAGCTACATGATTTTACTTTGTAAGTGATTTTCATAGAAATCATCGTTTTGGCCTATTATAGTTACACTTCCTTGTGATATTATTCTACGACCTCAAGGGGACCTACTGAAAAAATCCCCCGAGGGTGCTACTGGAGCGGGCTTGAAAAAGACGGAACGTGGCTTCCCAGCCTCTACAGAAAGGGCACTAACACTGTGTGGAGGTTGTCATCTGCACGATTGGCTTGTGAACCTTCTGCTACTTGCTCCTTGGCTGTCACTGCACCCTGTTCTACAGAGCACTCACCTCTGCACAGGTACCTGTGCCTCCTGTACTGGCATCACCCTCGAGGCCCCTCACTGCTGACTGTAGGTTAAAATGCTTCATAGAGCTCCTTGCCTGAGCCACACGGGGAGAGGTGCCTCCCTTTTCCCCACATCAGTCCTGGCAAACTGTTTGCACCCAGAAAGATTTGGACTGGCACAAGAAAAACAGGATTTTTTAAGAATTAGCATCCACTACCAAAAAGATTGTCCCTACCTCAAATGTTCTTACTGCATATGCATACTGAAAATTACTGTTATAATGTAATTATAAGTACTTACATTCACATCCTTCTTTTCGCCCTTCCTGGAAAAGCCCCTCAAGCCTTCCATGAGCTGAGAGAGGACTGGCAAAGGTAGCCTCCAGCTTCAAAACTGTGCAAAAACTCTGTGTGTGTCAGATCTCTGAGACCTTCCTACCACTGCCCAGGCGGTACTCAGAGCCAGCACACTCCTTCTCGGACACGCTGGACCACAGCACTGCTCCACAGCTACCAAGGCACATACATACACCTCAAAATGTGTAATGGCGACTCCATTAGTTTCATTAAACTTTAGTTAATGCAATAACACAGAAGGGTTCATTTTTCTGCAGTTACAGATATTGATAAGAAGTTCTGAAACCTCAAATGCTTTCACAATGCACAACGTTCTTATTTCCAGCCAGCTGTAGTTACAATCCTGGTAACTATGTCAAAGCCACAGGCAGAGAGCATTGACTGATGATTTAAGTCAATATACATGACATTAATGAAGGTATTGTATAGGTTTTTCTCAGGGAAGCAGTGAATATTTCACATTTTGAATAGTTCTGATTAATCCTGTGCTTTCCCTGAATTCAGAGGCATCAGTTTGTAATGTCATAACTTGTAATAAACATATTCTACAGTGCCTCAAAAACTTACACAAGATGCATGTTTCTATGAAAAGTATTTTGTTCCTCCTGTAGGCTTTTATCTGGCTAAATCTGCTCAATATATTAATTAAATATAAACTTCAAAGCTGATCTTGCAGTGTTCATTGACTGATAATAGGTGATGCTCAAGTATCCTTCCTTAAATTCATTGTCCTGTTTCCTGTGTAGCATAATACATAACCAAAAGGGATTTGTAATCAATCTTCTTAATATCATGTCTAATAACATTTGAGTTGAATTAATTTATCTGTTTATCATTTGTCTGTTTCAAACAAGTCATGCTTAAAATCACAACTTGTGTACAACTTACCCCCATGAAATCCAGATGGAAACATAGTCCTTTGGGGAGTTGCACAGTCCAAGGACATCAATAGCAGTGCACAAGAGGTTCGGTGCTGTGTCTTCCAGGTTAACCACAAAGCTGGGTATGTGCCTCAAAGGTGCCACCTCTGTGAAGGCACTGTGCATGTGATGGAGCATGTTAGGTTGACTGCATGCAGGCAGCTGGAATGCCCAGGACTTCCTAAAGACCTGTGATCAGAAGGGATAAAAATCCCACAAGGACAGGTCAGAGAAACCAGGAGGGGTATCTCTGTCTCCAGTGACTATTGAGGAAACCTTAATTGCTAATTTAGACCAAGTACCTGGTTGCAAGTGAGATGAATTCTCTCCCATATCATGAGCATGTGAGTGCTTTACAAGGGTGAGAGCTTGCAGAGAGTCAGCTCCTCTGCAGTAATTGCCTGCATCCATGCTTATACCCCTAGTAAATGCAAAGTACCTTACTCCTTTGTACACACGCAATTACTGCCACTGCACTGTAAAACTATCCCCTAGTTGTCTTGTGGTACCTTATTCAGGTACCTTTAATCTTACTCTCTCCTGGCTCCCAGTTTTGCTAATGCACTGCCTCTTTTGCCTGACATAGTTCACTGAGGCTGTGTACAGGTGTTAGATCCACCTGCATGAACAGCCTGAGGCTTCGGTCTTATCAAGTACAGAAAAACCTGATCCCTGCCTGTGCAATCCTCCACTCTAAATTCCTGCTGGCAGTCACCTGGTCTCTTAACTTCCAGTTACAGGTCGAACTAAAGCCTGCTGAGGCTGTGGGAGCCCTTCCCTTGATTTTCACGAGCTTTGGATCACTATTTCCTGTCAACCCCATAAGTAGACAAATATCTGAACACCTTCACCTAAGTAGTTCAGATAATCAGAGTACTACTGCATTTATATATACATTAAAAAGAAAGACATTTAGAGAGATTATTTATTCTAATTCATGATTAAAAACAAACCAACCCTTCTATGTGATTGGAAAGGGCTCAGAAGGCGTGTGTTTACCAATTTCCTCCTGGTAACATCACCTCCACAGAAATAACTAAATCACCTTCACATTCCTCCCGCTGAAGCCATTAAGCCTAGAAACATGCTGGTTTGGGCAATACAGAAATCAAAGTGGTAGCACAGCAGAGAAGATCTGTGTTAAAGAACAAAAATCCACAGGCTGCTTCAAATATCAACAAGGAACCCTGAAATTTTCTATCAATTTCTTTTCATGGCCTTGTGACATTTTCAACTAAAAACTATATTGCTTAACATCAAGGCACTTTGAGACAGCTTCAGTTGGAAAAGGTAATTTTTGAGTGAGACTCAGCAGAAAAAGGTAATTTTTCAGAGAGGTTCACTGGAAAAAGGTAATTTCAGAACCAATTGCTGCATTCTTTTGCTGTTATTTTGTCTCTTTTCTAAGTAGCCCTAATGTCATTCATGGGCACACTATGTCAATACATCAGTACCGGCTAAGTCGTTTGTGCAAAGTAAGTTTACAGAAACTGTAGCTTTAGGCTATGTTATTCCAGGACTGTGAAGATCAAACAATGCAATTTCACTTGGAAGTTTCATCAATTTTGCATCAATGTTGATGCCAGAGCAGGAGACCTGCTCACAGAATCATAATTTCATCCTGCTAAAACTTTTGTTTTTGATAGAGAATCTAATTTCATATGATAGGTTATGCAGTAATGCCATGTATCCGTAATACTAGTCTACCAGAGCCATATTGCTTTGCTATAAATTGAGGCGAAGCTAGAAAGGAATTTTTAATAGCTGATCTGAACCACATCAATTTATACTGTTTTGGGATATGAAGGGCAAAAACCCCCAGTTTTTGAATGCAGGTGTTATTATGTGTTATTTGTACAAGTGGAAGAACAAGAACAACAGAAAACCCAGAGCTTTCATCTGCTTATTTTCTGAAAGCTTTGGAAAGGGAGTAATGTATTTCAGCTTTAATGGCTTGAAACAAAAATCTCTGAAAATTATTAGCCCCCTCATACATGTATCCTTTGATTGTAGCTCTACAGAGAAACGATGTAAGTCTTGCAATGAGAGACACAAAAGTTCAGGTGTGCATGAAAAAACATTACAAAGCCTCACATTTTTAAGTAAAATAGTAAGAATGATGGTCAAAGAGTTAATTCTACCCTTTCCATTACGCTTGCCTATATGTTGAATATCAGATTTTCATTCATTTCCTCTTTGCTATGTAAACACTCAGAAGAGAGTATCCAGTGTTCAGCAGTGGATTGGGCATTGTGCTGGGATCCTGCACACAGCACCCACCTTTGGCACCTCTGCAGTGAGATTTGCTGCAGCAGGAACATGCTAACTTGAAGGACAGGAACTGTCTTTGGTTTTAAACTGCTGAGATTTCCAAAGCTGTGTATTGGCTTCCTGCAGAAACAGGCGCAGGTACATCCCTCAGCTCAAAGGCCTCACACAAGGCAGTAAACCACTCACTCATTGGTGAGGAGCTTTTCAGAACAGGGATGAGAGGGATAAATCCACTCCAAAGTCTCACACATCATTTAGAAATTACTGTTTCTATATCTCCTGCTATTTAGGTTCATATACAGCTGTCACAGCAGTTTCCTGGAAGCACACAAACAGGCTTCCTTACATGGGAAGCTGTCAGGATACAGTATTGTAGTGGTTCAAACCCATTTTTGGCAGTTCAGCCTAGCAAAAGGCCACATTCATGAAAAAGTTATGCAGCATTTATAGATTACTTTTTTTTTCTTAACTACCAGGAACATGTGGATGAACTTTTCAAAGTAAGTATACGCTTTTCCAATCCATTACACTTTTTTTCCCCCTGAGTGCAAGCAGCTACCTTTCTGCCACGCTCCCAAGGATGCACAGGGCAAAAAGGGGGCAGGAGTAATCTCAAAATCTATTCCCTCCTTCAAACACATAAGCTGTTTTACAATTATTAAAAGCAAACCTACTGAAAAGACAAGTCCATAGTGTAGCTGGCACAGGCCCACTGCAGGTCATGCTCTGGGCACTTACAGTACCTAAGCACAGTGCAACTCTTCCCCTCTGCTGCTCTGGCAAGATAAACATATGCCTAACATGCCCCACATTGTCCCATTACCAAACACACACAGCAAAACTCAAGCCAGAAAGAAAGACAAGCATCTGAAACTCCACCCGTTGCTTAGGCAGAGATATGACTCTTCTGTGAGCATGCATAGAGGGTGTACATTAACTGGTTTTGGTGGCACTTTTCTGTTGTAGGGCTTGTTCCTTTCTGTGCAAACAGCTGTAATGCTGTGGTTCTCAGCACACAGTCTCTCCCTTCTACCCACACTTCTACTGTCCTCACATCAGAGCTTCGAGGGAAAGAATGGATTGCTTAATTTTTCCAGGACTGTTGATATGTCAAAATAGGCTGCACTCCAAGATGTTGGTTGATCCAGATTACGTACCTTTCTAATTTATTTTTAATTTGAAGGATGAGTATTCCTATCAGATCAGAAGGAAAAAAAAAATCAAACTAATAATTCCAAGGTAGAATTGAAAAATGCCCATTCAGAGTTCCAAATGGTCGTAATTTCACTTCAAAAAATTTGCTTTAAGATGCATGTTATAGGGCAGAATATTCACCCTTAAGATGTAGGAATGTCCTGTGACTTGTTGCTGCAACACTGATGAGCATGGCTGGTGACCACTCTGCCCAAGGTCCACTCTCAATAAATCCCATCAATAACATGAGTTTATTAAGAGAGCCTAACAGCAGGGAGAGGTGCCACCAAATGTGGAGGATCCTCATGGCTCCTGTTACTCTCCATCTCCACTCCCCTTGGAAAGGACAGCTTTTGTAGAGAAACATTTCACTGTAAAGAGAAACTTCCACTGAATGAAAGGAGAGGAAGGGTCTCTCTTAATGTTTGTCAGAGCTTAGGAAGACAAATCCTCTGTGCTGTAGGAGCAGCATTTCCTTGCTCTTTGGGTGGAAGAGCTGCACAACATCTTACTGCTGCTCTCACCCACATGGGCTGGGGCTATGCCGTGTATTGCTGGTCTCTCCACAGCCCATGCCACACACCAGTCGCTCGGTGGAGAGAACGAACACCAGGAGGACAATTGATTAGTGAGAGAGGGCAAAAGTCTGCTGCACAGACTTAAGGCATTTTATTTTTGCTTTCTGCCTTCTTCTTATCTCCTCTTTCTCATGTGGCTGGCTGGGCTCCCTTTATTCTGCAGCTGTGGTGCTGAATGCTGATGACAGTGTGGCATTCATTTTAGGGGCAGTACATGCAGGCTGTGAAAGTCTGACCTTTAGGAGGGAAAATGAGTGGAGACTGGGGTTTTATGGCTGAAAGATAATAATGCTTTACCTCTTGACACTTATTTGGGTGAGGGATGTTGATATACATCTAGTCCTTATGTGTATATTTGAGTAGTACAAAGCAGGTGTCCAAAGGAGCGGTAGCAGTATCAGTCATTGATAGCTCCTTTGTGTTTTAATGTTGCACTATTTTTATGGGTTTTTCCTCAAATCCTCTTGCCAGTTCTAGGCTGCTGCTGACTTGACACTACTCAGTCTCAGATGTGATGCTATAAATATGATCCAAAGATGGGGTTGATCCCAGGATCAAAACTTTAGGTATTAGTGACAAGTGCCTATCAAGAGTATGTGCTGAAAATATCTCCAAGTGCCCAGTGCTAGAGGGCTCATCTCTTGGATCCCAGGGGTAGTCCCAGGCTTGGTTGTTCCTGAGGATATGTCATGTTGAATCATACAACAGGTTTCACACCATCTCAGCACAAAGCCAGCCTCTAGGGATGCCAGATATTAATATATTCCTGATCAACATGCATGCAAAAATGCAATGCAAGACTTTCAAGAATGGCAGTGCTGGGCCTGGGTCAGTATCTAGTCTTTGAGAGCCATTAACAGAGAGAACTTAGAGGAAGCCAACGTGCCAACATCAACGTGCCCAAAGAGGCTGATTTTGCAGAAGCGGTAAGCATGCAGATGTGGAACATCCAAACCTGCCTCACTTTTGAAATCTTAAAGATAAAAAGGTTGCAGTTTAGATCAAATTTAGAGGAAAATAATTTAATGGAATTTGAAATCTTATATTCTAATATTATGTGCAAATATATTTACTATAAATAATAGGTATATGTATGTGTACATTTACATATGTATGTATATGTATGTGAATGTATACATATACATACATACATACATATATACACACACACACAGTCTCAATAAATCCCATCAATTACAGGGGTTTCTTAACAGAGCTTGATGCAGAGCAGGGAAAGATGCCTACAATATGTATATCTAATATACATATAAGATGCCTATAATTAAAAAAGTATATATATATATATGTGGGGAGGGAGCGAGAGAGAGAAGGAGAGTGAGAGATAGGTAATATTGGAAATGCAAACAGACCACCAGCCCAGGGGGTGAGAGATGCTCCCATTACTTATCCGAAATATGCTGATGGCCTCAGCCCAAGTCCTGACAGACATGTCTGCCACATCACTTCAGTGGCAAGGCTTGTCACAAATTGAGGGCACGTTTGCTTGCAGACAGCAAATAAAGCCAAAGATTGAATGGCTACAGAAGCATTCTTACCCTGGCTACTAATTTAGGGTTTCTGGTATGTCCTGAGTCCATTGGCAGTGAGGACTATCGAACTAGCATCTGTCAAACCACACACTAATTGCACTGAGACAAATGGAAAAATATAATTTGCAGGTTTTGTCACGTGGCAAAGTACAGTATGACAACCTGGCTGAGAAATACTTGCCTTTGGTCTCTGCTTCCCGTGGAAAGCACATTCTATTAACATTTATGTTTATAATTATCCTGCAATTTTATTTAGGTTCAGTTGAACAGAGGCAAAACATGGCAGTTTTCTCACAGATCCGAGCAGCTGATGGGCAAAGGTTAATTTGTCAGTACATGGACACATTAGCTTGTCACATCTGTTATTAATTGCAAACAGATATATTAGTCTAATTAAACATTGCAAAGGACTGACCTAAATTGTTCAATGGTCTGTAGCTACATATATTCTGCTATTAACACACTTCATGTTTCATGTTTAGCTTTTGCATACTGATGAGAAGTAGCATTCTTAATTGTAAAGCTAGTTATGTGTCTCGCAGTCACCACTTACTGCTGGTACAGTTAATGTGCTCCAAATGTAAAAATAAAACACATGTGACACAGCCATGTGAATTTTCTGTCAAATAGCAGCCATTCCTCCTCTCCCGTCTCCATTGCTCGCCTTTCTAAATGATTATTTTCCTTGGCAGCTGTCTAAGTGGCTTGTCGCAGTCTAATTTCAAACCTCATTATTAGGACAAACAGTTGCGGCGCATCAATAGCCCATCAGGATTAATTAAACTGGGAATCAGCAGCTGACTGTTAATCAGATCATTTGCAGTTGATCAGTGTAGGGACTATCATCAAGATATTACTGTAGTCATTTTTTATTATGTGTCCGCAGCTTGTAACAAACCCAGTAATGGCTTGATACAAAATATTTGCCTTGCAAACAGCAGCTTCTTAGCAAGTGTTGGGCAGCGCAATTACTGCTTCAAACAAGATAAGCTCCAAACTGTACATTCATGACCTGATTCACTTTGTCCTGCTGGCTTTAGATGCTCCACTGCACAGGAATAAGCAAACCTCTCCTTTGGTGGAGGCACATCTGGTCTTAAAGTGCAGGATGCCCAGCACGTCATATCCTCTACTCTTGGTCTCACCTTTCTAAAGCACAGTTTCCTGAAAATACGTAGAAGGAATTTTTTTATTCTAACACTCCTTTTTCTATCATAATTCTCCAGAAGAGAATAAATTTGAACTGCTGAAGGACTGTATCTGCACACATCATTTGTGGTCAATATAATCTGTTACAATGACATGCAAGACCTAGGGAATCTAAAAATCACTACTGAAAAAAGGCAACAGAGAGAAAGATGGTTCAAGTAATGTCTATAACACAGAATTTTGCTTCAAAAACAAAATTAGAAGATATGTTTCCTAAGTACATATTTTGCTTAAGTACTTTGCAGACAGGTAACTAACTTTTACCTTACTATGGCAATAATTTTTTAAAAGTTCATTTTTATATGCAAACACTACAATCTGGCATGATTTGAAAGCTACCTTTAGCTTGTAGTGGCTTTTCACAAAGAGTGCTTATGGGAATGGCTCCTTATTTACTCTCTGAAGCAAACTCAAACACAAATGGGAAGTTAGCAAAGGGCAGCCACACAGGGAAGTTCATTCCTGATGGAAATGTCAAAGCAGAGGGTTTCTATATTGTATTCTTCTGTTATGTGGACAGACAGAGAGGTGACCATAGCAGAAAGATATTCTGAAGGAGGAAAGAAAGAAAGAACATAATTCAAAGCAAGTCCCTATCTCAGAGGGTATAAAACAGAAGGAGGGAAACTTCATCATCACGTAGACAGAGTCAGAGTAGAAGTGATATATTTGCTCATCTTTGCACTCAGGGGAGGCAAGAAACAACTATATATTTATCTAATATATATATGGTTATTTATAATAAAAAAATAACAAAATGATGGTCTATGGGATTTGTGTGAGTCCATAGAAAAAGAAATTCAATCAAAGTGAATTTCCTGAACAAAGATAGTACCCCAGATACGGCAGGAGGAGGCATCATTTTTGATGCACGTCTACATGAAAACAAACAAGAAGGTACAAAAAGCTGCATGTCTATGTGCAGTATCCTCAAATGGTTTTCAAATAAGCAGTGTATCAATCAGCAAGCTTTCTTGTTCTTATCTCTGCAGCCCTCATGAAGTTGATGAGATACGCAAATTCCTCAGCACATTATTTTCAGTGACCAGTGGTTACTTTGAGGTGATGCCCTTGTGCCCTATAAATTCTCGAGGGCTCCAAAAAGGAACTTTGACTTTGCTTTTGGCCATGCTTACGCTAATGTCAGTTGCCCAAGAAGAAGACAGAATGGCACAGAACAAACCTCTGTGGCTAACAAGTTTGCTAACAGTGAACACAGAGCCTGACAGGACCCTCAGGCCTCCTCCTCCCTGACAGCTGGTGGCTCACCATGTTTCCAGGGCTCCAGTGGCCCTTCTCAGCCTGTGCCCCATTGGGGTGGCCACCGACAGCACCTCACTGGGTTTCATTTCTTGTAGTAGCCAAGATGAGAGGACACCAAAAAATAATGATCAAAGTGCCCCCAGGGGCTTGAGGAAAGGGCAGCAGGGGCTTTCCCCAGAAAATGGTGCAATTTGAGCACGTTGTAGAGGCTCTGGCCATTTCCCATAAACTGTATTTCCGCACGTTAATGATAATTTTTCCAAACAAAGCCAGAGGAGAAGTCTACCCAGGACCCAAATGTCTACTCTGGGTAGCGATGCTAATTTTAATATGTGCCTGGTGGCTTCATTATCTGAGATTACAAAGATGGTTAAGTAAAATGACATACTTTATGTTGTTTAGCCAACATAAAATACCCCTTGGTGTGAGGAGTGTAAGGAACGTGTCATTCCTCAGTATATTATGGCAGAAAAAAGAAGCTGGTATTAGAAGAGGAAAAATCCCAGTTCTGTTGTTTCTTGCCACCCTATCAGCCTCGCTGCCCTAGGCAGGAGCCGTGTTTGCTCACACTGGAGGGCTGCCCCCAGACAAAGTACACACAAGCAGCTGATAACACACACGCCCCAGGCACTGCGGTTTAGGTGACAATGAGGTCAACTCTTTACATTACAGATTTAAATAAGGCTCGATTTGTGACTTATCTTGCTGCACTAGAATTAGAGGTGTTTGCTATTAGGAAATATATTGGGAAATGTGTGTCTGCCTTTAATGTATATGACATGCCTCTTCTCCTAGATGATAATCGCTGGAGGAGCTGTGGAGGCCATGGTGAGTAATGCTATGCCCATATGTTCTGGATGCAGCCAGTAGCACAATAATTTTTTTGTGGGCAATCTTTGATCAGCTTCTGACACTGATGAGATGGAAATTAAATTTTACATGCTCTAATGGCACTGTCTGGAGAGAGCATAGTGGAATTACAAAAAGAAACCCAGTGCAAGGAAACATACAGAATCTGCCTTTCTGCAGCCTGCTAGAGCTCACTGGCTGCTAAAATGCTTGTAAGGTGGAAAGGACAAACTTCTGCCCCTATTCCAGTCAACTACTCCAAATGTATTCCAGACACTGACATATGAGAGAAATACGCAACAAAAAAGAGATATGGCCATATGGTTTACTTAATGATTGGCCATGTAAGTAATGTCCATCTGGATATAGAAAGCCATCAAATGCATGATGGTTGTGTTGTTTCAGAAATAGCCATGTGTTTTGCACTACTTCTGGATCTGCAGGTGTGCTTCAAGAATCTGTGTTGTCTCATACTGCTGCTATGAGACATGAACACCCATGTACAGCAACTCTTCTTCATGGAAAACTGTGTGGCATTGCGTTTCTTTGAGACAGAGGATGGTGTCTCAGTTAGCCAACTGGAGTCTGCTCTGAGAAGAAAACTTTGATCTATGCAAACTCTCAGACTGCTTGCAACATTTCTTCTGGATCTTACAGTTATTTGGTCTCTTTATCCCCTCCAGGCCTCAAGTGGACAGGATTCAGAAGACAACATCTTGATACTGCCATTGTACTGGTGTTCTTGCTTATGAGAACACCTGGCTGGCTACCAGAGCAACTAGCAGAAAACTACTTGCTCCTCAGCTATATGGCAGCTGTCTTCCTCACTCAGAAACACCCTGACTTGGTTATGTTATGCAGAGAAAATGATATTGAGTCCTAAAAATGTAAGGAAAAGAAAAACAGTAAGGAAATGTTAGGTCAGAAAATGTACAGAAAAGGAAAGTAGACCATCTTCTCTAACTTCTTGCATTAAGACAGGATCTCGTATATGTCTTTCTGTTCGGTGGCTATATTTAAGATATGCTTTGCCTTTAGTGAATGGCTTCATTTTGGAGAACAGCCAGGGATATCCAGGCCTCAGAGTAGGCCAATCATTCAGCATCTTCACCCTCCAAAACTAAGCAAATCCTCCCATACTCTGCTGTCATGTCTCGCCACGATGGAGAGTCATATTAGCCAGGTAATTCAGTTGGTGGTGGGTTTGAAAAATGGTGGTGGCTCCTCATGTACCAAGTCTTTTTATATCAGCTTTATGAATAAAATCTGCTTATTTAAAAATACTGGCACACCAACATTAACAATGATACTTTACTGAAATCCAAAAGAATGCTAGCAAGCCAAATTTGAGGGAGATTGTGGGTGAGGCTATCATCTACTTCCCAGCCCACAGGGACTGTTGGCAGTGTCCTGCAGAACAGACCACCCTGCCTGGGGTGTGGGACACCTGGTCCTGGTCTT